>NC_044976.1:190103825-190279394 GCF_008728515.1 Papio anubis | reverse complement strand
TTCACAAAGACAGTTTAATATAGGGTGACCACAGAAGCCTACTTAGATAATGCTTGAGTTAAAGACTTGAAGGAGATAAGAGAGCATGCTATTCGAATGTCTGAGGAAAGGAGATACCAGGTTCAGATTGTAGCAAATACAAATGCCATGAGACAGCAGCACGCTTGGTTTGTTTGAGGAAGTTCAGGGAAGTCCATGTGGCTGGAGTGAAGTAAGAGATGGAAAGAGAATAGATGAAGTTGGAGGTCACACCTGAGTAGCAGGTGGATCCTACAGGGCCTATGGAAGAGGTAGGAAGACATTGGAGGGTGTTGAGCAAGGAGTGACAGGATCTGACTTCTAAAATTATTCTGGGTGGTCTGTGAAAAATAATCCATAGGTGGCAAGAGTAGAAGTTAGGATATTACAATAATCAAATGATGATAGCTTAAAACCTGGGAAGTGGCATGAAAGGTCATAGTTAGTTTCTGAGTATTTTGAAGATTAAGCTGACAAGATTTACTAAAATGTTAAATGGGGTATGAAAAGGGACAGAGGAGTCAAAGTTAGCACCAAAATTTTGGGGTTGAACAGTAGGAAATACTAGAATTTTCAGTAACTGAGATTGGAACGTTCTAAATGGATCCGGTTCGGGGTGAAGATAAGAAGTTCAGTTTTTGACATGTTAGATTTAAGATGCTTATTATACCTCTTAGTGGAAATGTCAGGTAGTTGGATATGAGTCTGTAGTTCAGAAGAGTTCATCTAGTTTGAAGATAATGAATTTGAAATTGTTAGCATATAGATGATATTTAAAGTGATAGAATTGTATAAGGTTACCAAGGGAGAATGAGAGTAGTTAGGAAAGAGAGTCAAAAATTAAGTCTTGGGGCTTTCTGACCCCAGGAAATGTAGGAATTAGAGAAGCTAAGTGATTAGAGAAGTATCCTAAAAGGCAAGTGAAAGATAAGTTCAAAGAAGGAATAGATTAAGTGTGTCAGATGGCTGCTGGCAGGTCAATTAATGTAAGTGTTCAATTGATAGTTGGAGTTATATGATGGTCACTGATGACTTTGATAAGAACATTATTGGTAGAGTAGTAGAGATGAAAGCCTGGATGAAAGAGTGAGTTTAAGAGAAAATGAAAGGAAAGATGAGTACCATTTTCTCTCCATATCTGTGGAGATTGATTTTCACCACCATAATAAACCAAAACCCAGGGATGCTCAAGTCTCATATAAAATGAAGCAGTATTTTCATATAACCTATTCACAACCTCCCTGTGTACTTTAAATCATCTCTAGATTAATTATATACCTAATACAATGTAAATGCTATGTAAATTGTTGTTACACTATATTATTTAGGGAATAATGACAGAGAAAGAACAGTCTGTTCTTGTATAGTACTGACACAACCATTTATTATTTTTTTCTGAATATTTTCCATCCATACTGGGTTGAATCCACAGATGTGGAACCTGCAAATAAGGAGAGCCAGCTGTATATGAATGTCGTTTTGCTATAAAGGAGTACAGAAAAAAATAGGGCAGTAGAAGAAAATATAGTTGAGACTTAAATTTTTTTATTTTAATTTTTGTACAGCCTATAGGTGCTGAAAGAATTTTTTTAGTTAAAGAAGTCTTCCTGCTACTTCTGTCTCCACTCCAGTTTTCTGACTTAGTGGGTCTAGAATAGACTTCATCATCTGTTTTCATGTTACAGATTCTTCAGAGAACTCTGTACAGCTCAAGAGTCACTGCATTCAATATTTAAGAGTTTCAGTTTAGTAATTTTTCTTCTGCATGTTGATATTAGCATTATGATTAGTCATAGAGAGCATTTCAGGATTTTTCATGCTGGTATGAAGGACAGAGTGGAAGATTGTTTCCCAACTGCAAGATTTTTCTTGCAGGCATTCTACAAGTTTACAGTGATAAATGGGTGTTTACACTTACTTTCAGTCAGTGGTGGAGCAAGATATTTTAGTGGTGTCTCATTTTTCTCTCATACTTTTTCTTCATTGTCTTTATGTTCTTTATGTTTTCTATATAGAAGATGATTTTTTGTGAATGTCATACACATTTTTGGAGTTTTTCCTCATGATAAAATTTTGTATTAGCAAAGTTGATATTTCATAGGATGGAAAGAATTCCCTAATGGACTTTTTCTTGGATTATTCTGGTGAAATAGAACTCTTAATGATTATTTTACTTAAAGTTATCAATGTTAGTTACACCAACTAGCCTTACAAAGACTTGATATTATAATATTGTCTAAACTTTTATCATTCTTTGTATTATGTATTTTTCATAAACACTTTCGTTTCAAAGGATATAACATTCTCTAATAGTCATTAACTTGACAGTTATTTTTCTGTTTTTCTACTCATTTATTATGTACAAGTTCTTAACATTTTTGTACATACAGTTAATAACCTTCACAATCTACTGACTGCATCATTTTCTTTTCTAATACTAACTGTACACTTAAGCTTAACTGACTGTAGAATTTCAACATTGACTAAAGCAAAGAAATTTTTATTCTAATTTACATCAGTATTTTCCAATACATTCATGCGTTGCTTAACAACAGAGATATATCCTGAGAAATGGGTCATTGTGTGAACATCATAGAGTCTACTTACACAAACCTGGATGGTATAGCCTATGGCTCCTAGGCTACAAACCTATACAGCTTATTACTATACTGAATATTGTAGGCAGTTGTAACACAATGGTAAGTATTTGTATTTCTAAGCATAGAAAAAGGTACAGTAAAAATACGATATTATAATCTTATGGAACCACCCTTGTATATGTGGTCCATCGTTAGCTAAACATCATCATTATATAGCACATGACTGTATTTGAAGGTGACTATTTAGATATTAAAAATAAATCTGAATTACATGCCTGGTTCATACTCTTGACATTATATCCTGGTAGATATAACATTTACCTTATGTAGTAATTGACCATGCTAGGTTTGGGAATGCCAAAAATGACATGGAGTAGTGATTCAATTATTAAAAGAAGCTTTAGTTGAATTTTGACACTAGTTTTTTTTTTTTTTTTTTTTCTTTTCATGAAAAGATTAATTGTAGCAAAGCCCTAGGTCACCTAACCTCCTGCTTGTCTGTCTTCTACAACTGTTCCCCATACCTGCTATGCTTCAGCCTCACTGACCTTTTTTTGTTCTTGATGTTTACCCTAGGTATGTGGTCTCCCTAAACTCTTTCCACTGATCTTGTCTTCTCATTCAATGTCAGTGTGTCCTCCTCAGGGGCTTTCTGTGTCTACCAGTCTAGTAGCTGGTCTCTTAACCCTTTTTTCATATTGCTTATCTGACTTTTCAGTTTATTTGCTTTCCCTGCTAGAAAGCAAATTGTGCAGTTAGACTGATTAGCACATCTGATTAGCACAAAGAAGGTGCTCAACAAATTAGCTGGGATTTTTTTGTTTGTTTGTTTGTTTGTTTGTTTTTGAGACAGGTCTCGCTTTGTCGCCCAGGCTGAAGTGCAGTGGCACAACCTAGGCTCACTGCAACTTGCGCCTCCTGGGTTCAGGTGATTCTCCTGCATCAGCCTCCTGAGTAGCTGCGATTACAGGCACATGCCACCACACCTAGCTAATTTTTGTGTTTAGTAGATACAGAGTTTCACCACATTGGTCAGGCTGCTCTCAAACTCCTGATCTCATGATCTGCCCACCTTGGCCTCGGAAAGTGCTGGGATTCCAGGTGTGAGCCACCATGCCCGGCCCAAATTAACTGTTTAATTGGTGGATTGATTGCTTAGATGTGTGCTCTACATTACCAGTCGCAAAGTTTGTATTATATTTCTTAAATTTCATTTTCAAAGCAGACTTCTGAGAAGCAGGTGACACTTAACTACTGTCTTTTATTTCCAGTTCATTCATCTGTTTGTTGGTAGTGGTGTCTTTGTGTGTTACTTTTACGATTGTTTTAAATGAGGAAACAGCTTGAAGCTGTGCTTTGCCCATGATCACACTCAGGAGAGCCAGGACTTTAAAAACTTCAGTCTTATGCGAGTTTCATTTTTCAGTTGTTCAGATAAACAACAGTTAAGAGAAAATTCTCCTAAAATATAATTAACGTCAGTCTCAGTTAATATGTAGATTGCCTTAAACCTTCTATTGTACTTAAACTATATAGTACTTCATAAATCAGTCACATCTGAACTATGCTTTGCAAGCAAGTTTTAAAATATTCTTTTACTAGGGAGCGAAGAATGGTCAAGAAAGTGGACTTGAAATTGGAGCTGATACAATTCAGTTTGGTGCTCCAGCTTCAAATGGAAATGAAAATGAAGTTGTTCCTGTGCTTTCGGAAAAATCTGCTGACAAGATACCTGAACCTAAAGAACAGCGGCAGAAGCAGCCACGGGCAGGACCTATCAAAGCCCAGAAGGTAAATATACTTTATAATCCAGATAAAATTTTATGAAGGCCAATAACATGAAGAGCAAATAATAGTTTTAAAATTGAACTTAGTTTTAATGAATATCTTTGATCATGATGCAATGATGAAAGATATTCATTTATCATAAACATAGTTTTATCATAAACATTTGACTTTAGCTTCCAGATTTGAGTCCAGTAGAAAACAAAGAACATAAACCTGGTCCCATTGGAAAGGAACGTTCATTAAAAAATAGAAAAGTAAAAGATGCCCAACAGGTGGAGCCAGAAGGACAAGAGAAACCAAGCCCAGCTACAGTCAGAAGCACAGATCCTGTCACGACAAAGGAAACTAAAGCAGTCTCAGAAATGTCTGCTGAAATAGGAACAATGATCTCGGTATCATCTGCAGAATATGGTACTAATGCAAAGGTAAGCCACATGTAGGGATTTCCAGTTCAGTAGATGCAAACCATGTCTAAAATGAATGAGAAGAACAGCAACAGTCTGCTTTTTTTTTTTTCCTGCTGAGGCATATAACTCTAGAGGTTATTTCTACAAAGAAGATTTTATTTCCTAGTATGCATATGTAATCTAAAGAAATTCTTCATAGCAAATTATATTTCTTTTTGGGGAAACTTACTCTAAATTCTGGACTATTTGAGTAGTTTAAAGTGAAAAACATCTACACAAAATCGGAATACTTTGAAAGATGGCTCTGTATCACTTTTAATATAAATAGAATTACTGTGGAACTTTATCTTGCCCACTGGTGACATTCTAAAGTCAGGAAGTAAGGCAGACTTTTAGTAACTCCAGTATAGTCAGTTTTCTTTCATAGTTGGAACAGATAACTGTTTCTTTGGTTGAGCACTAGAGGCTGTTAACTCACATTTAGGAGCCACATTGAATGAAACATGTATCTAAAAATACTCATTAAGACAAGATATGTTGATTAACTATGGGAACTGACACTTGTGGGAACAGCAAACCTATCTGCCATTTTATGTTGACTCTGGGACATAAACTCACTGAGAAAAAAGTTACATGCAATTTTTTATATTATCTGAATATTATTCTCTTTTTAATTGCCATACAACTGAAATCATATAAATAATAGCTTATGTGGTCCTACTCTGCCATATTTCAAAATGAGATTTGTGACAGGAAACAAGGCGTATACCCTAAAACCTAAGTAATTGCAACAACTAAGATCTTAGTAATTGATAGTGAGCTATAGAATGAACATGGGAAACACATAAAAGGTTATTTTAATAACCCACAGAAATAAATATTTGGTACTATTGACAGAGTCTCCTGGTACTAAATGTACAAGAATGCAGCAGTAGTTGAAATGCTGTCATTTTGATGGTGAGTCTGTGTCGTATTATTCCATTGTTAGTTAATTAATTGAATGAGTTGAGTCTTAAAGTCTGCTGTCTTCTCCTGCTTTCTTCCAGAACAACTTTACAACTATTAGGCTATCATTAGAAAGTGAGCAATTTGGCCAGGTGTGGTGGCTCATGCTAGTAATCTCTGCACTTTGGTGGACTGAGGCAGGCAGATCACTTGAGACCAGGAGTTCGAGACCAGCCTGGCCAACATGGCAAAACCCCATCTCTACTAAAAATACAAAAATTAAGTAGGCATGGTGGCTCATTCCTGTAATCCCAGCTACTTCAGTGACTGAGGCACGAGAATCACTTGAGCCTGGAAGGCAGAAGTTGCAGTGAGCTGAGATCATGCCACTGCACTCCAGCCCGCGTGATAGCGAGACTCAAAAAAAAAAAAAAAGTGAGCAATTAATTCAGTTTAAAATGTGTTTTCTTTTTATATTACTACTTCGCAGGAGTCTGTAACAGACTATACTACACCCTCTTCTTCTCTGCCTAACACTGTGGCTACTAATAACACAAAGATGGAGGATACTTTGGTTAATAATGTAAGTAATCAGTTTGAGATGTGGCAAGTTTGGATTGGAACCTGGCTATTACTATCTAGTACATTATTTCATGTTTTATTTACTGTAGCGATCAATATTTAGCTCAGGGAAAGAGTTGGTAGTAAATCTGTTTTTTAGGAGCGCTGTAATATAATTAGTAAAAGTAATCAAAGCTGAGGTTTTTTATTTTTCCTCTGAAAGCCATCTGCTTTCCATTTAAGATGAAGGTTTGGGGTGTGCGGGCTTGGTTTCATATAAATACTAATCTTATTAACCTGGTATTGGTAAGAAGTTGTTTTAGCTCTTACATTTTACAAATTGAACATGAATGGTTGGTGATTTTGTTTTCTTATATAAAACCTTTTTATAATTAAGTGAAACTTAACTTATTTGAGATGACTAAAATTAGAAGTAAAAGACAACTATAGAATTCCCAAAGAATCAAGTATGTCTTTAAAAAAGAAAAAATACCAATGTGTTAACAACATTCCTTTTGTGTAGATTGAGCTATAATGTGTTGTATACATAAGTACACCAAACACTCTGAGATGCTCTAATATAAGGTGATGTTAAGTCATGTTGTAACTTAGGACCTAGTTTTCTAGAGCAACCATGTTACTAATATAGTTCAAGATTGTGTTTAAAAGTCTGTACAGTTCATCATTTTGCTTAGTTCACTTACTGACAGATGAAAAATTGTTAGCCCAGAAACATTAGGTAGCTTGCCATAGTTGTACAGTGTCATTTATTTAGAAGAACATTTTAAAAGTTATTTGCATGGTCCTTATTTTGGAGAGCAGATGTGATGGAAATTTGGTTAGTGCTCTCTGTTTTAAATATAACCTTCTATAATAAGCAAAGGGTATCAGATTAAAATGTTGATCATCCTTTTTAAAAAAAATCTTTTACAGATAACTATTTAAAGGTCTGTCACAAAGAGCTTTAACTATCATTTTGAGTACAAAAATCTTTATTATCTTCTTTCTTTTTTTCTATGCTTTCTATTCTTCCCTCTAGCATCAAGTATATGGAATTTTAGAAAGGTGAGCTGCATTAGGGGTCACTTGATCCAATTTTTGTAGTTCAGCTGAAGGACTGTACTAAATATGTAGCTGAGAAAAGGATTAGAAAGGAGTGAGTCACACATTTTTTCTTGGTGTTGAGAGCTCTCTAGGAGCTGATTAATGTGATTTGTTCAACTTTCCTCCCCACCCCACCCACCCCCCACTTTTTAAAATGAGAGTGGTTTAAATATATATGTATATATATATTTTTTTTTCTTTTTTTAACTCCTTATACCTCCTGTGAAAAATAATGGAAGACTTGGGAAGGAAGAAAAGACTTCCTTTCAGTTTAAGTGCTGTGATGTCACTGTCTAGATTATGAAATATTCAATCAGTAAAATCTCAATAAAGTTTAATTATACTTTGTGTCTTTTCTCATTTTTAAAAATATATAGAATATTTCTACGATATTGGTTTTTAAAGTATATGATGCTTTTTGCCAGACTACCCTCTGAAAATGATTTATAAAATATGAATAAGGAAGAAAAAATTATTATTCTCAGAACCCTTAAAATTCACTGAAAATATCCAGATGAGCATTTTGATGGTTTCTGTGTGATCTATAAGGCTAATTAATTGAGTGACTTCTATACTGATAACTAGTGGAGGCAAGAGACCTAGTCTCATATATAGGTGAACAGTCTGCGTGCAATTGTTAGCAGTGTAGCCAGTGTATATTTGAACACAGAAAGATCAGTTTGGGTCAGGGAGCATTATAAATGGTCATCAGTTTCAAAGGATTTCACAGTGTTGCTTACTTGTGCCAAGTGTGTTGGTGATTCTGAACTCAATGTCGAGTTAAAAACAAATGTCCTACATGGGAAAAAATTTAGGACCTCTTGAGATGTCCTTTTTTCTTTCACTTATCTGTTTGGGGGTTCCATTTTGTACATAGAACTTTTGTCTTTTTAAATTATACTTGAAAATGGCTTATTTCTCTTATTGGGGCTTAATACACTTTTTTTATGGTCTTAACTGATACATGTTGGTTAGTAGTATTAATAGTATAGTCATCTTGTATCTTGAATGTCTTGAAGATTAAATGCAGGTGGCATTTTGGATTATCATAGCACAGCTGCTTTCAACATGTATGAAAGAATCTCCGTTAGGTAGTCCATAGTATCACAAAGTAATTATCTTAAAACTCTCAAGCATCCCAGTTATTTTTACTGAACAACTGAATGAACCATCCAAAACGTAATACATAATAAAGTCCCAAGATCCAGAGATAAAGGCAGTGAGTTTCTAATATCTTAGAGTTTCTAACAGTATTTGCCATAATTTTATTACTATAGCAGAACAGTTTTATTATAATGAGGTGGTGCTAATAGTCCATACTTTCTTCCCAAGATTACTTTTGTTCTTGAATCTTGTTATAAAAAAGTTTACCGTATTGCAGGAAAGAGATTAATGTTTTATATTTTTGCTGTCATGTTAAATACTTTTGGTTGGAGCCAGTAGATGCCCTATATATGGTGAAGGTTTTATTCCTTAGAGCTTTGCTATGCAGCCTGTAGACCAGCAGCATCAGCATCACCTGGCAACTTGTTTGAAACCCAGCATTTCAGGCCTTAGCATAGACCGATTGAATCAAAATCTGCATTTTATCAGCATCCTCAGGTGATTTATGTACATATTAAAATATGAGAAGCACTGCCTTCTGAGTATACACCTTATATCTGGTGCAGACTCTCTGCCAATTTACGTATGAAAAGACAGATAATAATTTCCCTTCAGAAGTTTTATCTGAGATATCCTTAATTACCAACTACTATAAACACAATGTGACTCTTAAATAATCACATATTTCTGTTAGCTCTGATGAAAATTAAACACTACCCTTAGAACACCTTAGCATTGTCTTTAATGGGGCTGTCATAGTAGACACATAGTTAGATTGTGATATGTGTTGCCTACCTTTTCAGGTGCCCCTGCCCAACACCCTTCCCCTCCCTAAGAGGGAGACTATACAACAGAGCTCCAGCCTAACTTCAGTTCCTCCCACTACTTTCAGCCTCACCTTCAAGGTATGTACAACATTCATCTCTAAGAGTCCTTAATTGTTGCATGCAAGGGTACATAAGTTAACAATATTCGTGTGGTATTTTTACTAGATTTATGTGGTAAGCAACAATACTAAGCTGAGGAATTAGAGTGCTGTCAAATTATACCTTAAAGTTTTATTAGCTTCTGATACCACTAAGTGGTGATGTGATATCCTCATATTTAAAATGAGACCTATTATGCTTGTGAATTTTTTCTTAAAAATATAGGAGAGTATTTTTCCATGTTTAAGTTCCTCCCAGATATCTTAATAATTTTTGGATATATGGGTTTGTATACAAAAAATGCAATCTTATAATTTCATGTTTTTATGATTGTGACCAAAATATTAAGTACTGATAATAGTAAGAATGTTGTTTGTCTTCGCTGTAAGTTATATGTGAATTGAATGAACATTGTATGATTATTTTATGGGAAGATAATTAACACGTATGCTTTATAAATGACATCAGAAGATTTTCAGTTGATGTTTTTTGGATAATTAATAAGAAGGGAAAAGAGATTCAGCACTTTTTGATGTCAAAATGTTTTGGCTTATTTTTAATCTATTGTAATTTTGAGCTATGTTAATGATTTTTTTACAGTTGTGTTGTTTGAGAGTGTTTTAAATCAGTTTATCTTTGGAGTAGTCAGTCGTTTAAAAAAGTGCAAACATGGAATTAAAGGAGGTTTTTTTTAAATTAAAAAAAAATTTTTTTAATAGAGATGGGGTTTTGCCATATTGCCCAGGTTGGTCTTGAACTCTGGGCTCCAGCGATCCACCTGCCTCAGCCTCCCAAAGTATTGGAATTACAGGTGTGAACCACCACACCTGGCCAAGGGAAGATTTTTTTAAGTCTATTTATCTCATTGGTGTTCTTTGTTCATAATCCAGGCAAGTCCTTAATCTCTAATATGGTAGGGCTTCCTGATGTTGCACTGGTTGACAGTCTCTTTGATGGTCTTCAGTTGGGATCACAGGAACTTTGTTATTTTACAGTGTGGCCAGTATTCATTTTGGACTCATACTACTTTTGTCCCCTTATCTTCTCCCCTCTCTGCCCAACTTCTTTGTAAGAGGCTTAGCAAATGTAAGTTTGAGGTCGTAAAATTTTATAAGACAACAGCTTCTGCTTTGTGCCATCCCTGTCTTTGCCCAGTCTTTACTGTTTACTGCCGATTCCTGTTCAGCCTTTTCTGTTGTCTTTTGGCTTGAATGATTGTCTCAATCTGCGTTCCTTATTTAGTCTTACTTATATGGTTTTTGTCATTACACTAGCAAGGTAATAATCTAATTTCTCATAAGCAAATATAGTGTCATCTTTAATTATTTTTAAGCCAGTATTTATTTCGTTAGAATACCTATTCAACTTTGCCTTTCACTTATGCTTTTAACATTCCAAGAAGAAATATATACACTGAGAATTAAATTTAAATCAAATTGCATTAGCTTAAAACCTCTGATTTCTTTATTTTTTACTTCCTCTGCCATGTCCTTTTTATTGTAGTAATATATAAAGCATAGAAAAGTTATATTACATAGTAAATTCTTACTTATTATCAGTGGGTTCATGGAAACTGCAACTTTAAGTTTATGAGAGAAAATATTGATTATACATTGTTGTGCTTAAAGTCACAGTTTCCAAGAACCTATTGACAATGTTAAGTTTTTATGGACATCATTGACAGAATATGAAAAAATGAGTATAGTTAACTAATTGTACTTTTAGTTTCACTGAATTTCCAAAAATAAAAACTTTAAATTATCTTTCTGCTTAAGGAATGGAATCAAGTCAAACTGTGGCCTGTATACATACATGTGGCCTATATGTTATGTAAGTTTGATTAGCTATAACTTAATTTATATGTTCTTAGTAAAACAAAATTGGCATGAAAGACATTGTACTCTGTCCCAAACCACAAAATCTCAGATGGTCCAGGTAAATTACGTTATGGCTTACTTCCTAAATTCCCCCAAGGCTTTTATTTTAAAATAAAACATTTGAAATCAACCAGGTGATTTTGAGAAAAAGAAAAGATTTTAGATTTTTCTCAAATATAAAAGTGTTCTGTATTTTAAATATCCAATGATAACAATTAGTCTTAAGAAAAGGTTAAATTACGAATAGTGTGTTTTTAAAGGAAGGCAGGGTAAATTATGTACTATTTCTCAAAAACCTTTTTTTTTTTTTTTTTTTTTTTTTTTTTTTTTTGTGGGAGATGGAGCCTCATTCTGTCACCCAGGCTAGAGTGCAGTGGCACGATCTCAGCTCACTGCAAACTCCGCCTCCTGGGTTCACACAATTCCCCTGCCTCAGCCTCCTGAGTAGCTGGGATTATAGGCGCACACCACCACGCCCAGCTAATTTTTTTTTGTATTTTTAGTAGAGACGGGGTTTCATTATGTTGGCCAGATTGGTCTCAAACTCCTGACCTCATGATCTACCCACCTCGGCCTCTCTAAGTGCTGGGATTACAGGCGTGAACCACCATGCCCAGCCTCTATTTCCCAAAATTCTTATAACCAAAATAAAATTTTAGAAACTGATACTTTAAGGACCCACAAAGTGGTATTAAATATGTAACTTGAAAAAGTTCCTCTCACGTAAGTCATTGCAGCTGGATCTTACAGATTATGTTGGATATATACTGCATCTGAAATTTTAATATTAAAAAAATTTATAAAATATCTCAATTTTATGTTCATTAGTGTTTTAGTTATAATATTATAAATATTGGGTTAAATTAAATGTTTTCAAAATAAATATATAATCTCTGTATTTACTTTTTTAAATGTGGCTACTAGAAAATTTAAAATTACATATTTGATCTGCACTTACATATGTATCTGTTGAAAACTACTGAATAGTGCTGCTCTAGATTGAAATAAGGCCATTTTCTGCCCTTTAAGAAACTAGGAGAAGAAAAGACACCTGAAACCAGGGGTCATAAATGCAAATGGTTACATCTGGTAGATGAAATGCTTGAGATCTAGATGTGAAACAAAAGCATTTCTACTGCACCCAAGCCTAAAACCTATCTTGTTATCTTGCCTTTTAAAACACTGTGAGCATGAAGCAGCCAACCAAAAGATGCCTGCCATTTGCCATTTAAGAAGCATTGGAGTAAAAAGAAACAATGGAGAGAATGGATATTTACTGGGAAGGGCCTTTCATTATTCACTGGTAGGGATAGGGGCTCATGTTTAAATGATACAGGAGCTGTGACTTTAAAGTACACTGACTTGTTTTCTAAAACCATCAACAAGTTCTCTGTAGAAATATAACTAAGCCCCACTCTTACACTCCCAATTTGAGTAATGGAGCAAAGATAAAGAGGCAAATGGAAAGTCTGAAATCCCTAGGGTCTTAGGGTCTTAGATTTTCTTTAAATATCTTTGTGTGTGCGTGGTTTTTGAAAGATTATATGTGGCACTTAAATACTGATACATGTATATAAGTACGTATTTTGTGTATTAACATCATTTTTTTACTATAAGAAATGTCCATTTTATTGCAGATGGAGTCTGCACGCAAGGCATGGGAGAATTCTCCAAATGTAAGGGAAAAGGGGTCTCCAGTAACTTCCACAGCACCTCCAATTGCAACTGGAGTCAGCAGTAGTGCCAGTGGACCAAGCACTGCCAATTATAATTCGTTCTCAAGTGCATCCATGCCCCAGATTCCTGTTGCCTCAGTCACTCCTACAACATCACTATCAGGTAGAACTTTTTTGTACTCTTTCTTTAAATATCTTACATTATTTAACAATTTTTATGGTCTTTTCTTGTTTACCCAGCCCTCCCAAAAAAGTAGTATTCAGTATTCCCACCTCAGCCTCTCAAAGTGCTGGGATTACAGGCATGAGCCACAACGCCTGGCCAGTAATTGCTTTTTTTTTTTTTTTTGAGACGGAGTCTTGCTCTGTCGCCCAGGCTGGAGTGCAGTGGCGCAATCTTGGCTCACTGCAAGCTCCACCTCCCGGGTTCATGCCATTCTCCTGCCTCAGCCTCCCGTGTAGCTGGGACTACAGGCGCCCACCACTGCACCCGGCTAATTTTTTGTATTTTTAGTAGAGACGGGGTTTCACCGTGTTAGCCAGGATGGTCTCGATCTCCTGACCTCGTGATCCGCCCGTCTCGGCTTCCCAAAGTGGTGGGATTACAGGCGTGAGCCACAACGCCTGGCCAGTAATTGCTTTTTAAAGTGTCATTTTCCTCTAAATTTTTCTAGGAAGTTCACCTTTTGATTGTCATTTTTTATGTATATAAACTAACTAGATCAGCTCAAAAATAACAGAGAATCACACCTTTTTTAAATGTTTCACAATCTGTGTCTAATTTGAAGGTGCTATTGGCCTAAACCTGTTGGAGTAACATATTTTCTGATAAAGAGTTAGGGATGGAGAATTTTCAGCCTCTGCTATTTGAGTGATGTAATCCATTGGTTTTGGCTTTAGTTTGGTTTCGTTTTTGTTTTATTTTGTTTTTTAGGAGAGTCCGTTGGTGCCCAAAGTTAGAAGGTGCTTTTCTTGTTCTTTTTCCTTAGGTTTTCTTAAATTTTCACTATTGCATAATCTTTTCACTGAACTTCATTATTTGGAGGCCTTACAGTTCAAGAAACATGGGTGTTTCCAAAATGCTTGACTCTAGAAAGTACACCCTTTTCCTTTTACCATATGTAGAGCCAAGATTCTTCTGTTGAAAAAATAAAATTTAATTTCAAGTATTAATTTCTCAGTATTATCTGCTTCCAAAGCAGTACGAAGCTCCTTTCCAGTGATATAAATTAATTTGACTCATTCTCATTCAATATTGCTTTTCAGTATTACAACCCACCGTGCTATTTTTAGTTACCAGAAAGCTGGTCTTAGGGTTATACAAGTTATTTTGATATTGTCTGTAATCAGAAGTATGTATTAACACAAACTCCCATGATTCTATGCTGCATTAAAATTTTAAATGAAACTGTGTTCCAACTATATCTCTTTTCACTTTAAAACCCTTCCTAGCATTTCTCCACCACTCATGTGCCAAGGCATCTTCTCTTACGCTTACTAGACTAGCTTGAGCCCCAGTCTACTTGGAGATGGAGGGGTTAGTGAAGGTGGTGTAAAGGAAACAGGAGAGTGTGGTAGGAAGGTCTGGAAATAATGGTTCCTAGTTCTTTCTTTGGAACCCAACTAACTTGTTTCCCCAGGTCTAGATTTCCTACACTATGCTTGACTAGGATAATTTTTTAAACAAGGCCCTTGTTGCCTAGTCATCCTACTGGTAGATAATTACTAGAAGGATAGAAGCACTTGAATTTTGGTCCACTCTCAGGTAGAACATCATCTGAAGATAATGATAACTATACATTACTTTTTAATCAAATACCAGTATTGACATTTTGGGCCAGTAATACAGTCATAACAGCTCATTAATCAATAAAACTAATGGACCCTAACACCTAAGTTTTATAATTCTATTTACTTATTAAGTAGTTTATTTCATTTGTTTTAAAGATATTACTATCTACCAGGTGGTTTTGTTTTGTTTTTGTTTGTTTTTTTGGTTGTTTTTGGAGTTGTGTTTTTTGTTTTAAGAGATGATGTCTTGCTCTGTCACTCAGGCTGGAGTGTGGTGACGTCATCACTGTTCACTGCAGCCTCAAACTCCTGGGCTCAAGCAGTCCTTCCATCTCAGCCTCCCGAGTAGCTGGGACTACAGGCACCACCATGCCCAGCTAATTTTTTGATTTTGTGTGAGACAGGATCTTACAGTGTTCCCCAGGCTGGTCTTATACTCCTGCTCTCAACATGGGCCAGTTTTTACAGGAGAGAGAAATCCAGCCTTAAGTATATGTGGCATTTTAGGACCAGTTGAGATCTCTGAAGGCCCATGTATAGTCGTAATTATTTCTAAGGGATAGCACTTTTCCCTTTTGTGTCCTTGTATCTATGGTCATAAGTGAATGAAGCTCTTGATTATGTATCCTATTCTTCTTTGTGATGATTAAAAAACAAGTCGTTTCTGGCCAAACTATAACAGTTATATAGGCTCTCGGCCTCATTTTATGAATGTTGTGTTTTGTTTCTTGTTTTAATTTTCTGTTGTTTACTGTTCCATATTTTCTAGTCATATTTGCATTTGGTGATAATTACTCTTTTGTTTTGTAAGCTACCTCATCTACTTTTGGCCTGAAGCAGTATATAAGTACGTGATGGGTAGAAACATTAATTTTGCAGTTTCTGGTTAGTACTGTGAGCAATAGCAACACTTTTAAATTTGTTCTGTTTTCCCCTTTATTTGCTTCCCCAAATATAGGAGCTGGTACATACACTACCTCTTCTTTGAGCACAAAATCTACAACCACATCAGACCCTCCAAATATTTGTAAAGTGAAACCTCAGCAGTTGCAGACAAGCAGCCTGCCTTCTGCAAGTCATTTTTCACAGTTAAGCTGTATGCCTTCCCTTATTGCCCAGCAACAACAGAGTCCGCAAGTTTATGTGTCTCAGTCTGCAGCAGGTAATGTTTTTAGGCTTGAATATAAGGAATTTAGAAATTGAAGACTAAAATGCCTATTTTTGTCTCTTCTTAACCTTTCAGCTAGGCATAAGGCTCTTAAAGTACATTGCTGTAAATATTTAAATACGCGTAATTCTTTTTTTTTTTTTGAGATGATGTCTGGCTCTGTTGCCCAAGCTGGATTGCAGTGGCACAGTCTTGACTCACTGCCACCTCCATCTCCTAGGCTCAAGTGATCCTCTCACCTCAGCCTCTCAAGTAGCTGGGACCACAGGAGCACACCACCATGCCCAGCTAATTTGTTTGTTTGTTTGTTTGTTTTGCATTTTTGGTCTAGACAGCGTTTTCTTACCATGTTGCCCAGGCTGGCCTCGAACTCCTGAGCTCAAGTGATCCTCCTTCCTCAGCCTCCCAAAGTGCTGGAATTATAGGCGTGAGCCACCTCTCCCAGCCTAAATTGACGTAATTCTTTTTAAAAGTGTCTTGGAAGATATAAGTGTACATACGTACTGTAGTAACAGTTTCTTAGCTAGGAATCTCATATGGATACACTTAACCTATCAGAGGTTAAGTGAGGGTATTCATTGCAGTATTATTTCTAATAATGACAAGTTAAAAACAATATATAGGCTGGACATGGTGGCTCATACCTATAATCCCAGCACTTCAAGAGGCCAAGGCAGAAGGATTGCTTGACCCTAGAAGTTCAGGACCAACCTGAGCAACATAGTGAGACCCCACGTCTACAAAAAAATTTTAAACATTAGCTGGATGTGGTGGCACATGCCTGTAGTTCCCGCTATTTGGGAGGCTGAGGTGAGAGAATCATTTGAGCCAGGTGATAATCATGCCACCGCATTCCAGCCTGGCAGAGTGAGACCCTGTCTCGTCATTATAATATGTGGAGTTCTGCAGAACATACTACTGTATAAAAACAGCAAGTCAACCAGGCACCATGGGTCATGCCTGTAATCCCAGCACTTTGGGAGGCTGAGGCGGGCAGATCACTTGAGGCCAGCAGTTCAAGAGCCACTTGGCCAACATGGTGAAACCACATCTCTACTAAATATACAAAAATCAGTTGGGCGTGGTGGCACACACCCAGCTGCTCAAGTGGCTGAGGCACAAGAATCACTTGAACCCAGGAGGTGGAGGTTGCAGTGAGCTGGGATCAATCGTGCCACTGCACTTCAGCCTGCGTGACAGAGCGAGACTGTTAAAAAAAAAAAAAAACAGCAAGTCACAAAGTAGTATGTACATACATAGAAATGTGTTTAGAATTTATACCAAACTTTTAAAATTAAATGTCAATCCTCTACATATTTTGCTAGATTCTAGTAGGTAGGTTTAAAATTGGAGTAGAATTGCCAGTTCAATGGGTAGATTCGTTTTCAATTTTAGTAGATTATGTGAAATTTTACCACTGACAAAATCTGAGTATCTATACCCCATTGGCAGTATATAAATTTTTTCTCATGCCTTCACAAGTACTAGTTACCTGTCTACTAGAAGTTTTCCATCTTTTCACGTTTGCCTCTTGTCACGTTTTTAGTTTTTCCATGGCTGTATTAATTTTCAGAGGGTGCACTTAATTTGGAATCTGCTACAAAACTTGGTTTTTATTTACTGTTTGGAAAATTCTGAAATTAGGACACTTATTACTGCTTGTTTTTCCTGACGGTCTACAGCTCAAATCCCAGCCTTCTATATGGACACAAGTCATTTATTTAATACCCAACATGCGCGATTGGCTCCACCATCCTTGGCTCAACAACAGGGTTTCCAACCAGGTCTCTCTCAGGTAATATCAAAGACTTCTTCCATCCTATGTTTGTTCCTTCGCATTTCTGTGGTTATAATAGTTACCTTGGAACATAAATAATAGACTCTGAAATTACAAGCTACGCATGATTACCTTGATATTCTATAAGCAAAATTTTAAAATTTCCCCCAATTTACCAGAGCTTAATATTAACAATGTAGAATAAGTAGTGGGTTAAAAGGGAAATTTAGATGTTTACATTCAGTTTTGTTTTAAAATGGAGCTGATATGTAGTATTCATCTTACTCTTTTCATGTCTCAAATTTTTATATTCCATTGTTAATGATTTATTTGTATGATGTTGATATATAATATGTTTACATACTTTTTCAATGCATTGCAGCCAACTTCAGTTCAGCAGATTCCAATCCCTATTTATGCACCACTGCAAGGGCAGCATCAAGCCCAACTGAGTTTGGGGGCTGGACCTGCTGTTTCCCAGGCTCAGGAATTGTTCAGCTCTTCACTTCAACCATATAGGTAAATGCTTTAAAAGTTACTTTTGTAGTGATGTTGAAAACATTGTAACTACTGATCCTCCTTGCCGTAATCCATAACTGTTCCTTCCCAAAAAAACCTAGGATGACTCTGCTATAAACCACATTGGCTAGTTGAGCATGTTGATTATATGTCATGAACCTCAGCCTCTGGTAATTTCAACCATACCTTATTAAAGAAAGTCAGCCTTCAAAACCTTTTGAAGTAGTGAACAACAGCAACCCCAAAACTGTTAGAAATTATAGAAAATAGCTGCTTAAAGAACCTAAAAGTCTGTGTGCCTTCTGGCTACCAACAACTATATATATCTGAATCTCCTCTACGTACGAGCTGAGGCATGGCAGTTAACTACATTATGTTAGGGGGTATAGGACAGGGTGGAATATAACAGAACAGAGAGGGGTAGAATATCAAAGCATGGAAGTAATGGTGACAAATATGCTATGTAGTGAAGAAAGCATTTTTTCCAAAAATTCACTCAGATGCACTGTAAGTTACCTTTGCAATTAGGGAAATAATGAAAACTGATTTTTTTTTGAACTTTCCTTATATATGATAGCTATTCAGCCTTTCACATACATTAACTAAATTTAGTCTTCACACAGCCACCTGTGTGAAGGTAAGTCCTCCTCATTTAACATGTGGATGTTAGGACTTGAAGAGGGTGAGGGCTTTTTGTTTTGTTTTGTTTTGTTTTAACCTAAGGTTATACATAAAGTGGCAGAGCCTGGATTCAACCCTCAGTGTCTCTGGTTTCCAATTTAATGAGGGAAGAAGAGTGAGAGTAAGAGTCAGATAGTAGGAGCAGTGCCTCATGGCATAGCTGTCATCCATCCTCTTAATGGTGGCCTTAAATCATCAGAAAGAAAAATAAGTTACATTCAGGACACTTGATTTAGGAAGTCTGTGCATTTGTTTTTAGGAATTTGTTTTCAGAAGTGAGTTCAGATAGAATTTCCATACTTTACAGATTAAACTTGTCATCAGTTAATACAGTATGTTTTATATTACCATAATGATACTCCTAGAGAAGCCAGGTTCAGCTAATGAAACTTTCTTAACAGAGAGCTGAGTCATTAGTAAACCTCATAAATGTGGCTTTTATTTTTACCTTTTGATTAAAGATACTTTAGTAAAATTTAATACACCTGTGTCGTTACCTATATAGCTGTTGTAGGTCTTCCCTCCTCATCTTACTCTCAGGTAGTTTCGTTATTTTCTCCCATTAGAAGTAAAACTATTTGCCCCAACTAGAAGCTAAAGGAAGTCTTGTATTTGGGATTATCTTGGAATTTATATTAAAAATAAAACTTGAAAATTTCTGACACAGGAATAGCAGCTAGATTTAACCTCACAAGCCAGTCTCCTTTTAATTGTATTGGCTGCTTGAAACACTGTTGAAAAGTTTACAACCACTTTTCAGTACTGTGAAAAAGAGTACAGTGATTAATTAGTAATGTCTTCCACAGGCCATGGGAGGTGGAGTAGCAATGTACTGTATTTGTAATCCCCATTTCACTAATTGTCTTAGAAGACAGACTTTTTAAGACCAGACCTGGTCAATAGAAATATAATATAAGACACATATGTAATTGTGGCAAGTGGCTACCACATTGGAAAGTACAGGTTTAGATTTTGAAAGCAGTTATTTTATCCCTAAACATTCCTTGCTTGTTACTTAACCTAATCAGCATAGTATTTATTAGGGAGTCTCTGAATTGGCTTCTACAAAGACAGGACAGTTTATAACAGTATATTCATATTTTCTTACCTTGTGTTTGAAACATAAATTATAAGTAGATATTGTAAAGATTGCTATGATCCTAGACTAGCATTCTTTCTTTTTTTTTTTTTATTTATTTATTTATTTATTTTTAAATTTATTTATTATTATTATTATACTGTAAGTTGTAGGGTACATGTGCATAACGTGCAGGTTTGTTACATATGTATACTTGTGCCTTGTTGGTGTGCTGCACCCATCAACTCGTCATTTACATCAGGTATAACTCCCAATGCAATCCCTCCCCCCTCCCCCCTCCCCATGATAGGCCCCGGTGTGTGATGTTCCCCTTCCCGAGTCCAAGTGATCTCATTGTTCAGTTCCCACCTATGAGTGAGAACATGCGGTGTTTGGTTTTCTGTTCTTGTGATAGTTTGCTAAGAATGATGGATTCCAGCTGCATCCATGTCCCTACAAAGGACACAAACTCATCCTTTTTTATGGCTGCATAGTATTCCATGGTGTATATGTGCCACATTTTCTTAATCCAATCTGTCACTGATGGACATTTGGGTTGATTCCAAGTCTTTGCTATTGTGAATAGTGCTGCAATAAACATACGTGTGCATGTGTCTTTAGAGCAGCATAATTTATAATCCTTTGGGTATATACCCAGTAATGGGATGGCTGGGTCATATGGTACATCTAGTTCTAGATCCTTGAGGAATCGCCATACTGTTTTCCATAATGGTTGAACTAGTTTACAATCCCACCAACAGTGTAAAAGTGTTCCTATTTCTCCACATCCTCTCCAGCACCTGTTGTTTCCTGACTTTTGAATGATCGCCATTCTAACTGGTGTGAGATGGTATCTCATTGTGGTTTTGATTTGCATTTCTCTGATGGCCAGTGATGATGAGCATTTTTTCATGTGTTTGTTGGCTGTATGAATGTCTTCTTTTGAGAAATGTCTATTCATATCCTTTGCCCACTTTTTGATGGGGTTGTTTGTTTTTTTCTTGTAAATTTGTTTGAGTTCTTTGTAGGTTCTGGATATTAGCCCTTTGTCAGATGAGTAGATTGCAAAAATTTTCTCCCATTCTGTAGGTTGCCTGTTCACTCTGATGGTAGTTTCTTTTGCTGTGCAGAAGCTCTTTAGTTTAATGAGATCCCATTTGTCAATTTTGGCTTTTGCTGCTGTTGCTTTTGGTGTTTTAGACATGAAGTCTTTGCCCATGCCTATGTCCTGAATGGTACTACCTAGGTTTTCCTCTAGGGTTTTTATGGTATTAGGTCTAACATTTAAGTCTCTAATCCATCTTGAATTAATTTTCGTATAAGGAGTAAGGAAAGGATCCAGTTTCAGCTTTCTACTTATGGCTAGCCAATTTTCCCAGCACCATTTATTAAATAGGGAATCCTTTCCCCATTTCTTGTTTCTCTCAGGTTTGTCAAAGATCAGATGGCTGTAGATGTGTGGTATTATTTCTGAGGACTCTGTTCTGTTCCATTGGTCTATATCTCTGTTTTGGTACCAGTACCATGCTGTTTTGGTTACTGTAGCCTTGTAGTATAGTTTGAAGTCAGGTAGCGTGATGCCTCCAGCTTTGTTCTTTTGACTTAGGATTGTCTTGGAGATGCGGGCTCTTTTTTGGTTCCATATGAACTTTAAAGCAGTTTTTTCCAATTCTGTGAAGAAACTCATTGGTAGCTTGATGGGGATGGCATTGAATCTATAAATTACCTTGGGCAGTATGGCCATTTTCACGATATTGATTCTTCCTATCCATGAGCATGGTATGTTCTTCCATTTGTTTGTGTCCTCTTTTATTTCAGTGAGCAGTGGTTTGTAGTTCTCCTTGAAGAGGTCCTTTACATCCCTTGTAAGTTGGATTCCTAGGTATTTGATTCTCTTTGAAGCAATTGTGAATGGAAGTTCATTCATGATTTGGCTCTCTGTTTGTCTGTTACCGGTGTATAAGAATGCTTGTGATTTTTGCACATTAATTTTGTATCCTGAGACTTTGCTGAAGTTGCTTATCAGCTTAAGGAGATTTTGGGCTGAGACAATGGGGTTTTCTAAATATACAATCATGTCATCTGCAAACAGGGACAATTTGACTTCTTCTTTTCCTAACTGAATACCCCTGATTTCTTTCTCTTGCCTAATTGCCCTAGCCAGAACTTCCAACACTATGTTGAATAGGAGTGGTGAGAGAGGGCATCCCTGTCTTGTGCCAGTTTTCAAAGGGAATTTTTCCAGTTTTTGCCCATTTAGTATGATATTGGCTGTGGGTTTGTCATAAATAGCTCTTATTATTTTGAGGTGCGTTCCATCAATACCGAATTTATTGAGCGTTTTTAGCATAAAGGGCTGTTGAATTTTGTCAAAAGCCTTTTCTGCATCTATTGAGATAACCATGTGGTTCTTGTCTTTGGTTCTGTTTATATGCTGGATTATGTTTATTGATTTGCGAATGTTGAACCAGCCTTGCATCCCAGGGATGAAGCCCACTTGATCATGGTGGATAAGCTTTTTGATGTGTTGCTGAATCCGGTTTGCCAGTATTTTATTGAGGATTTTTGCATCGATGTTCATCAGGGATATTGGTCTAAAATTCTCTTTTTTTGTTGTATCTCTGCCAGGCTTTGGTATCAGGATGATGTTGGCCTCATAAAATGAGTTAGGGAGGATTCCCTCTTTTTCTATTGATTGGAATAGTTTCAGAAGGAATGGTACCAACTCCTCCTTGTACCTCTGGTAGAATTCAGCTGTGAATCCATCTGGTCCTGGACTTTTTTTGGTTGGTAGGCTATTAATTGTTGCCTCAATTTCAGAGCCTGCTATTGGTCTATTCAGGGATTCAACTTCTTCCTGGTTTAGTCTTGGAAGAGTGTAAGTGTCCAGGAAATTATCCATTTCTTCTAGATTTTCCAGTTTATTTGCGTAGAGGTGTTTATAGTATTCTCTGATGGTAGTTTGTATTTCTGTGGGGTCGGTGGTGATATCCCCTTTATCATTTTTAATTGCGTCGATTTGATTCTTCTCTCTTTTCTTCTTTATTAGTCTTGCTAGTGGTCTGTCAATTTTGTTGATCTTTTCAAAAAACCAACTCCTGGATTCATTGATTTTTTGGAGGGTTTTTTTGTGTCTCTATCTCCTTCAGTTCTGCTCTGATCTTAGTTATTTCTAGCCTTCTGCTAGCTTTCGAATGTGTTTGCTCTTGCTTCTCTAATTCTTTTAATTGCGATGTTAGAGTGTCAATTTTAGATCTTTCCTGCTTTCTCTTGTGGGCATTTAGTGCTATAAATTTCCCTCTACACACTGCTTTAAATGTGTCCCAGAGATTCTGGTATGTTGTATCTTTGTTCTCATTGGTTTCAAAGAACATCTTTATTTCTGCCTTCATTTCGTGATGTACCCAGTAGTCATTCAGGAGCAGGTTGTTCAGTTTCCATGTAGTTGAGCGGTTTTGATTGAGTTTCTTAGTCCTGAGTTCTAGTTTGATTGCACTGTGGTCTGAGAGACAGTTTGTAATAATTTCTGTTCTTGTACATTTGCTGAGGAGTGCTTTACTTCCAATTACGTGGTCAATTTTGGAATAAGTACGATGTGGTGCTGAGAAGAATGTATATTCTGTTGATTTGGGGTGGAGAGTTCTATAGATGTCTATTAGGTCTGCTTGCTGCAGAGATGAGTTCAATTCCTGGATATCCTTGTTAACTTTCTGTCTCGTTGATCTGTCTAATGTTGACAGTGGAGTGTTGAAGTCTCCCATTATTATTGTATGGGAGTCTAAGTCTCTTTGTAAGTCTCTAAGGACTTGCTTTATGAATCTGGGTGCTCCTGTATTGGGTGCATATATATTTAGGATAGTTAGCTCTTCCTGTTGAATTGATCCCTTTACCATTATGTAATGGCCTTCTTTGTCTCTTTTGATCTTTGATGGTTTAAAGTCTGTTTTATCAGAGACTAGTATTGCAACCCCTGCTTTTTTTTGTTCTCCATTTGCTTGGTAAATCTTCCTCCATCCCTTTATTTTGAGCCTATGTATGTCTCTGCGTGTGAGATGGGTCTCCTGAATACAGCAGACTGATGGGTCTTGACTCTTTATCCAGTTTGCCAGTCTGTGTCTCTTAATTGGAGCATTTAGTCCATTTACATTTAAGGTTAAGATTGTTATGTGTGAACTTGATCCTGCCATTATGATATTAACTGGTAATTTTGCTCATTAGTTGATATAGTTTCTTCCTAGCCTCGATGGTCTTTACATTTTGGCATGTTTTTGAGATGGCTGGTACCGGTTGTTCCTTTCCATGTTTAGTACTTCCTTCAGGGTCTCTTGTAAGGCAGGCCTAGTGGTGACAAAATCTCTATGCATTTGCTTATCTGTAAAGGATTTTATTTCTCCTTCACTTATGAAACTTAGTTTGGCTGGATATGAAATTCTGGGTTTAAAATTCTTTTCTTTAAGAATGTTGAATATTGGCCCCCACTCTCTTCTGGCTTGGAGAGTTTCTGCCGAGAGATCTGCTGTGAGTCTGATGGGCTTCCCTTTGTGGGTAACCCGACCTTTCTCTCTGGCTGCCCTTAAGATTTTTTCCTTCATTTCAACTTTGGTGAATCTGGCAATTATGTGTCTTGGAGTTGCTCTTCTCGAGGAGTATCTTTGTGGCGTTCTCTGTATTTCCTGGATTTGAATGTTGGCCTGCCCTACTAGGTTGGGGAAGTTCTCCTGGATGATATCCTGAAGAGTGTTTTCCAACTTGGTTCCATTTTCCCCCTCACTTTCAGGCACCCCAATCAGACGTAGATTTGGTCTTTTTACATAATCCCATACTTCTTGCAGGCTTTGTTCATTTCTTTTTCTTCTTTTTTCTTTTGGTTTCTCTTCTCGCTTCATTTCATTCATTTGATCCTCAATCGCTGATACTCTTTCTTCCAGTTGATCGAGTCGGTTACTGAAGCTTGTGCATTTGTCACGTATTTCTCGTGTCATGCTTTTCATCTCTTTCATTTCGTTTATGACCTTCTCTGCATTAATTAGTCTAGCCGTCAATTCTTCCACTTTTTTTTCAAGATTTTTAGTTTCTTTGCGCTGGGTACGTAATTCCTCCTTTAGCTCTGAGAAATTTGATGGACTGAAGCCTTCTTCTCTCATCTCGTCAAAGTCATTCTCCGTCCACCTTTGATCCGTTGCTGGCGATGAGCTGCGCTCCTTTGCCAGGGGAGATGCGCTCTTGTTTTTTGAATTTCCAGCTTTTCTGCCCTGCTTTTTCCCCATCTTTGTGGTTTTATCTGCCTCTGGTCTTTGATGATGGTGATGTACTGATGGGGTTTTGGTGTAGGTCTCCTTCCTGTTTGATAGTTTTCCTTCTAACAGTCAGGACCCTCAGCTGTAGGTCTGTTGGAGATTGCTTGAGGTCCACTCCAGACCCTGTTTGCCTGGGTATCAGCAGCAGAGACTGCAGAAGATAGAATATTTCTGAACAGCAAGTGTACCTGTCTGATTCTTGCTTTGGAAGCTTCCTCTCAGGGGTGTACTCCACCCTGTGAGGTGTGGGGTGTCAGACTGCCCCTAGTGGGGGATGTCTCCCAGTTAGGCTACTCAGGGGTCAGGGACCCGCTTGAGCAGGGAGTCTGTCCCTTCTCAGATCTCAACCTCCGTGTTGGGAGATCCACTGCTCTCTTCAAAGCTGTCAGACAGAGTCGTTTGGGTCTGCAGAGGTATCTGCTGCTTTGTTATTGTTTACTGTGCCCTGCCCCCAGAGGTGGAGTCTACAGAGACAGGCAGGTTTCCTTGAGCTGCTGTGAGCTCCACCCAGTTCGAGCTTCCCAGCAGCTTTGTTTACCTACTTAAGCCTGAGCAATGGCGGGCGCCCCTCCCCCAGCCTCGCTGCTGCCTTGCCGGTAGATCACAGACTGCTGTGATAGCAATGAGGGAGGCTCCGTGGGTGTGGGACCCTCCCGGCCAGGTGTGGGATATGATCTCCTGGTGTGCCTGTTTGCTCAAAGCGCAGTATTGGGGTGGGAGTTACCCGATTCTCCAGGTGTTGTGTGTCTCAGTTCCCCTGGCTAGGAAAAGGGATTCCCTTCCCCCTTGCGCTTCCCAGGTGAGGCAATGCCTCGCCCTGCTTCAGCTCTCGCTGGTCGGGCTGCAGCAGCTGACCAGTACCGATCTTCCGGCACTCCCCAGTAAGATGAACCCAGTACCTCAGTTGAAAATGCCGAAATCACCGGTCTTCTGTGTCGCTGGCGCTGGGAGTTGAAGACTGGAGCCGCTCCTATTCGGCCATCTTGCTCCGACTAGCATTCTTTCTTAGTGGATTTTGTTCCTGCCACATAGGTCAGTTTTAATAAAACAACAAAGCATAATGTTCTTTAACCCACTACTTTTGATTTAGTTGCTTATTCTTTATCTCTGCATCTTAAAAGTGTAGACTGGAGGCATCCACCTCAGAGATGATAGGGAAGTCTGGAGTTAGATTCTGGCATTATGGTTTTGTTTTGAGGGGTGTGTTTTGGCTTGGTTTGATTTTGGTTTGTGTTCTTGTTTGTTTGCTTGCTTGATCTTTGTGGGTAATTCTGACGTGAGCTATTACTGTGCTTTATTCCATAAAGATCTTGAGGCTAGGCCATTTATATTAAAAATATATGTGGGGAAGTAATGAAATACAAATAAGAAAAGTTGGGGCTATTGGTGCTATAAATTAGAAAGTTGCCAAAGAGAAAAAGAGATTTTGTTCTCAACTTTGTGTTGAACACAAAAAGAGAATTATTCTCACTATTCGAAAGGAGAGAGCAATCCACTTCTCAGGGAGAACAGGCCTTTTCACAGGACTTTTACATGTGACGCTTCCTTGTATACAGGGCTTTAAATCTTGAAATAAGTTGCTTTAGACACAGTCTGTATTCTCTGCCTCTTTTCTTGATTTCTGAGCTAATTAGAGTGCAGCCAAGTGTCAGTGATGGGGAAACATTCTGAAGTATGCATCCTTTTTCAAACATCATAGAGTGTACTTACAGGAACCTAGGTGGTATAGCCTGCAGCTCCACACCTAGGCTATTATAGAGTACAGCCTATTGTGTCTAATTAGGCTATAAATGCATGCAGCATTTTACTGTACTTAGTATTTTGTAGGCAGTTGTAACACAGTGGTAAATATTTGTGTCTAAACGTAGAAATCTAAACAATCTAAACAGAAAAAGTACAATAAAAAGATAGCATACAAGATTAAAAATGGTACTTACCATGTATAGCACACTTACCATGAATGGGGCTTGCAGGACTGAAAGTTGCTCTAGGTAAGTCAGTGAGTGAGTGGCGAGTGATATTACTGTACACTACTGTGGAGTCTATAAACACTGTACACTGTGGGTACACTATATTTGTAAGAACAAATTTTTCTTTAATAAATCAACCTCAACTTACTGTAATTTTTTGACTCTTGTAATAACATTTAGCTTACAACACAAACAGTTGTACATCAGCACAAAAATATTTTCTTTTTTTTGTTGTTTTTTTGTTTGTTTTTTGAGACAAGGTCTGTGTCACCCAGGCTGGAGTGCAGTGACACATACAGCTCACTACGTCGAACTCCTGAGCTCACGCCATTGTCCAACCTCAGTTTCCCAAGTAGCTAGGACTACAGGCACTTGCTACCGTGCCCACCTAATTTTTTATTTTTTTGTAGAGATGAGGTCTTGTTCTCTTGCCCAGGCTGGTCTAAACTCCTGGCCTCAAGCAATCCTTTCACCTCAGCCTCCTAAAGTGCTGAGATTGTGAGCATGAACCACAAAGTCTGGCCTTTTCTTTTGTTAACGTTTTTCTGTTTTTTGAATTTTTTTTTTTTTTTTTAACTTTTTTAAACTTTTTTGTTAAAAACTAAGATGCAAACACACATTAGGCTAGGCCCACACAGGGCTAGGATCATCAATATACTCTCATCTACCTCACCTCCACATCCTGTCCCACTGGGAAGTCTTCAGGGGCAGAAACACACACGGAGCTGTCATGTCCTATGTTAACAATGGTTTCTTCTGGAATACCTGCTAAAGGATCTATCTGAGGCTGTTTTATAGTTTTTTGTTTTAAGTAGAAAGAGTACACTCTAAAGTAACAAAATGTATAGTAAATACATAAACTAGTAACATAATTCTTTTTATCAGTATCAGATATTATGTACTGTATATAACTATGTACTGCACTGTTATATGACTGTAGTAGGTTTGTTTATATTTAATACTAGCACCAGCAAAAACACTTGAGTCATATGTTCTGTGATGTTAGAACAGCTATGATGTCACTAGGTGATAGGAATTTTTCAGCTTCCTTATAATCTTATGGGACCATCAATATATATGTGTTCTATTGATTGAAATGTCATGTAGCACATGACTGTATTGGGTCATTTGGGATTTGCATTGTTAAGATTTTCAGATTACAGATGAGATTCTAACAATATTTTCTCTTTAATCCTTATGTAGATCTCAGCCAGCTTTTATGCAAAGCAGTTTATCCCAACCATCTGTGGTCCTTTCTGGGACTGCTATTCACAACTTTCCAACTGTCCAACACCAAGAACTTGCCAAGGCACAATCTGGTCTTGCCTTTCAGCAAACATCAAATACCCAGCCTATTCCCATATTGTATGAACATCAACTGGGGCAGGCATCAGGACTAGGAGGTTCCCAGCTGATTGACACACATCTTCTCCAGGTAAGTCAGGGGACTAGAACAGTGCACACTCATTGTATTCCTATGCCACAGATCATTTTAAGGAAACATTTTTAAAAGAAAACATGTTAAAAGATGCAATGAAAAAAACAAAGTCCTTTCATTTTATCTGATACTAAAAATTGCTAGACATTGCTTTGAAGTCATAATCTCCGTCTCTGAATTTGAAATTTTTTTCAGTTTTACTCATGTTTTCTTACAAAATTTTTTCTAGGCTAGAGCAAATCTTACCCAGGCTTCAAATCTTTATTCTGGACAAGTACAACAGCCTGGTCAGACAAATTTTTATAACACTGCCCAGTCACCAAGTGCTCTCCAGCAGGTAAACTATGGCATGGTAAATTTCCTCAATTTTCTTTATTACTAATTTTATTGCTTTTGTGATTGTTTGGGAATTTAAATTGAACCATGAAGGAAAGATGGAGGAGTGGTCATTAAACTGTTCACTGAGATGTCATAAAGAATTCCATTGGGTCCACATAGAAGGGGTTTCAGGTTCATGACACCCCTCTTCTCACCACCATCACCCCCTACTTCAGTCATTCCTGTATTTTTACATCTTCTAGGTTTTTTGTTGGTTTGGGGGGTTTTATTTTTTTTCTGTCACCCACGCCAGAGTGGATGTGATCATGGCTCATTGCAGCCCACCTCCCAGGCTCAAGCAATCCTCTCACCTCAGCCTCCTGTGCAGCTGGGACTACAGGCTCATGCCATCATGCCTGGCTAATTTTTCTTCGTATTTTTTGTAGAGACAAGGTTTTGCCACGTTGCCCTAGGCTGATCTTGAACTCCTAGGCTCAAGCAATGCACCTGCCTCGGCCTTCCAAAGCGTTGGGATTACAGGCTTGAGCCACCACACCTGGCTGCTAGGTTTCCGTGTAATTATTTATTCTATTTTAACAAAGGATTCCATGAATATAAAACTTTGAAAACCATTGTCCAGGATATAGTTACATGTAAGTGTGATTTAGGTGGCTTACCCATTAGTGCTAGGGAGAAGCCTCCCAAAGACCCATCTGACAGGTTAGCATACATACAACAGTGTGGCAGAGTGTGATCGAGTATAAATGGCAAATACTTTCTTAAGTGTATGAATGCAATAATAATTTTCAGTGAAAAGTGTATGGTGCATTTAAAACTATCTCCTCTAATAATTTCATTAGCTTATTCTTTAAAAGTGGTGGAGGGCTGGTGGGGGAACAAGTCATTAGTCATTTTCTTATAACTGTTTTTGTTTGCTATTTTAGGGAGTGATAATTCGGGAATATCTTATTGACATTCAGATTAAATGCAGTGTTTATATGAAAACAGAGATTCTTGTTCTTCTCATAGCTCATTTTGACCAGCCTTGAAAACATTATATAAAATATCTGTTTGGAAACTTGTGAATACTACTTATATTGTGTCCCCATGTACTTTGTGATTATTTGACATGTCCTGTGGATAAATTCAAAGATAGTTCTAATTCTTTCACTTTCTATTTTCTTCACTACAAGTAGCATTAACTAAACTACGTTGTACCTTTAATAGAAGAATGGAGATGTGGTTGAGGGTTGAGTGTCTCTTACCTAAATGCTTGGGACCAGGAGTGTCTCGGATTTTTTTTTTTTTTTTTAATGTTTGCGTATACATAATGAGGTGTCTTGGGATGTGGGGCCTGTCTAAACCTGAAATTCCTGTTTCATATATACCTTATACATATAACCTGAAGGTAATTTTAAGCAACATTTTAAATAACTTTATGCATGAAACAAAGTTCTGACCGCACTTCGACTGATCTGTCACATGAGGTAGGGTGTTGAATTCTTTTTTTTTTTTTTTTTTGAGACTGAGTCTCCCTTACCCAGGCTGGAGTGCAGTGGTACGATCTCAGCTCACTACAACCTCCATCTCCTGGGTTCAAATGATTCTCATGCCTCAGCCTCCCGAGTAGCTGGGATTACAGGCGCCCACCACCATGCCTGGCTAATTTTTGTATTTATTTATTTATTTTTGTAGAAACAGGGTTTCCGCATGTTGACCAGGCTGGTCTCAAACCCCTGACCTCAAGTGATCCACCCACCTTGGCCTCCCAAAGTGCTGGGATTACAGGCGTGAGCCACCGTGCCTGGACTTGGTGTCAGATTCTCTACTTGTGGTGTCATATCAGCCTCTCAGAAAGCTTTGGAGCATTTTGGATTTTGATTTTCAGATTAGAGATACTCAACTTGTAGTCACTAAGCAAAAGAAATATGTGAAATATATTAGTAGATGGATGTGTTATATTTATTTATTTTATTTTATTTTTTATATTTTGAGACGGAGTCTTGCTCTGTCGCCAGTCTGGAGTGCAGTGGTGCGCTCTTGGCTCACTGCAACCTCTGCCTCCTGGGTTCAAGCAATTCTCATGCCTCAGCCTCCCAAGTAGCTGGGACTACAGGTACACACCACCACGCCCAGCTAATTTTTGTATGGTTTTTTTTTTTTAGTAGAGATGGGGTTTTACCATGTTGGCCAGGATGGTCTCGATCTCTTGACCTCGTGATCTGCCCCCCTTGGCCTTCCGAAGTGCTGGGATTACAGGCATGAGCCACCATACCCAGCCGATGTGTTCTATTTTAAATCTTACTCAAAAGTATTTGAAGAGTTGTGTATAGTTGTATGAGTATGTCTGCAGTAAACAGAAACAAATTGCTTCAGTTTCTCTTTACTTATTTTCTAGGTTACAGTACCTTTACCAGCATCCCAGCTTTCCTTGCCTAATTTTGGATCTACAGGGCAACCTCTAATTGCTTTGCCTCAGACTCTTCAGCCCCCATTACAGCATACCACTCCCCAAGCACAGGCTCAGAGTCTGAGCCGTCCTGCACAAGTAAGCCAGCCTTTCAGAGGATTAATTCCTGCTGGAACACAGCATAGCATGATTGCAACCACAGGAAAAGTAAGTAAAGAGACATTTGCACAGGTTGTTTGAGAATTTAAGGTAGTGTGTTCAGATCTATACATTTGTGTTATCTAAAAAACTAAAATGTGTCGGTTCTTACCACCCTGCAAAACAAATCTCAAACCCCAGTGTATTTACATTTTATCTGTTTACTTTTCATGTGTTTGGCCCCATCTAGTTTTTACCTAATAACAAAGAATTCACAAATTTGTTGGAAGAATTGGATTTATAGTGTCTCTTGGGCTTATTTTATTACAAGTCTCTTTGGTCTGGTAATTCCATAATAAGACTATAGGAGTTTTGTACTAAGGTTTTTTGCCCTTTCCTAGATTACGTCTTCACATATAGGACATGTAAACACAGCACTTAGCTTATGGAATTAAAGAAATGTTAAGTTTATTTTATGCTTTTCCTCAGATGTCTGAAATGGAACTAAAAGCCTTTGGAAGTGGCATTGATATAAAACCAGGCACACCTCCAATCGCTGGTAGAAGCACCACACCAACATCTAGTCCCTTCCGGTAAAATGGGCATTTAAATTTGCTTATGAAATTCCAATTTGGTCACTATTTGTTAAATACTTATCAGTCCTGTGTGACATAATCCCTTTTCCAAGCAGAAAAGGAATTATTAAGACATTCTTTTTGATAGTTTTGTCTAAAATGTTAAGCTTTTAAATTATTTGTTTATTGTACTATATTTTAAGTAAATTCTTTTGTTACAGAGCAGATCTTTTTTTCCTTTATTTTTTTTTGAGACAGAACCTCACTCTGTTACCCAGGCTAGAGTGCAGTGGCATGATTATAACTCACTGCAATGTCAAACACCTGGGCTCAAGCAATCCTCCTGCCTCAGCCTCCTGAGTAGCTGGGACTACATACACATGCCACCAAACCTGGCTAATTTTTTAAAAAATATTGTCCAAGCTGGTTTCAAACCAGCCAATCTTAACTGGTAACTGGTATCCTTTCTTACCTCTGCTCCTCCAATGTCTCTCTTCTACCAGAATGTTTTGGTAACTCATCACAGTAATTTTTACCAACTACCAAGTATGATGAAAATACTAAGAACAGTGTTTGCAAAAATCTAACAGCATTATTTACTTGGTATTACTATACTGACTAGTAACGGCTTCTTCCCAAGGGCTACTTCTACAAGTCCGAACAGCCAGTCCAGCAAAATGAACAGCATTGTCTACCAGAAGCAGTTCCAGTCAGCCCCTGCCACTGTGAGAATGACACAACCATTTCCTACACAGTTTGCACCCCAGGTGGGCAGATATAATTAAGAAATGAGTATTATTGACTTAAAAATAGTTGCTAATCTGGATAAATTGTGATCTTGCCTTATGTTAGCCAGTTAAGTACAGTTTTTAATAAAAAGTTTCTGAATTTAACAATAAATTTATTTTATAAAGATAGTCTGCGATTTATAGCCAGACATAGTAATTGTTTAGTTCTAAAGCAGACAAGAGAAATAGTTTTAAGATTCCCCACACAGCTCTGATAATTTGAGTCCTTTTCCTTTTAACTTTTTTTAAGGAGTTGACTTTTCAGCGAAGGGTCCCAGTGCTTGAAGTTTTCTAGGTTTAAAGTTGGTTTTTGTTTTTGTTTTTAAGATATTTATGTGCAATTGAGATAAAATTTCCAAGAAGGTGTTTTAATATATGTATAAAAATATTGGCTTCTCTTCCCCTTGCTGATCATATAAAAGGACTAACTAAGAACTCTCACAAACTAGAACTGGTTCCTGAGAAATTAACATTTATTGAATTAGTATTGATTTTATTTATCTTCAGATTACATTTGTTACAGGTGTGTGCCTTTTCTGTAACTGTACCTTTTAAAAAGATAGCCTAATTAAAAGTCTTTATCCCCCCCTTCAGAATTTACAACTGAGATACTAGGACCAACTGAAGTGCCATAGCATGCTTTGCCTAATTTTTCTGTTAAACTCTCCAAGCATGGCCTGTTTATTCTTTGTCCTTGTTAATGAAGTGGCACAATCCATACACTTCCTTTCACTGGTAGGATGGGCACAGATTTACTCTGGGATAAGCCAACCTGGTCTAGTTGGCAGTTTTTTTTTTTCTTTTTTTTTTTTTTTTTTTTTTTTTTAACAGTTCAATGTTGTATGTTTTGTTTTTTTCACTCAGATTCTCTCTCAGCCTAACCTGGTCCCTCCATTGGTAAGAGCCCCACATACTAACACCTTCCCAGCGCCTGTTCAGAGGCCACCAATGGCACTGGCCAGTCAGATGCCTCCTCCGCTGACCACAGGCCTCATGAGCCATGCTCGTTTGCCACATGTAGCCAGGGGTCCTTGTGGATCACTATCTGGAGTCAGAGGTAATCAGGCCCAGGCTGCGTTGAAGGCTGAACAAGACATGAAGGTTAGTACAGTGTTAACAGCCAACAGATCAAGAATCTGTCTCTGAACCATGTCTTAAAATGCCTCTGGACCCATAACTGTATATCCAGGCATTCATTGTCTTAGTAGACTTAACCAAGCTAACTACTTTTATTCATTTCCCCCTTTTTTTTTCTTTTTTTTGCCCCATTCCCATTCCTTTCATCTTTTTTTTCTTTTTGTTTCTTTTTCTTTTTTTTTGCAACTGTAGTCAGGAAACGCATTAATGTCTTAAACTGTGGCCAAATGAATTGTTATCAGATAAATATTTGAGGGAGATCTGAGTTTAGATGCAAAATTTTTTTTGGAATAGCAAAGAAGTAATATGAATTATTATAGACTTCCCCATTTTCTTTTTTTTTTTTTTTTTTAATTTTCTTCCCCCCTTTCCCCTGACTCTCCTCCTCCCAGCAGCTTAAAATATAAATCATGGTTATATGAAAACTCTGGAATGGGTAAGATGTGTTACCTATCTTGGTATTTTTTCCATTATGAGTCATCGAAGTACAGTTTTCTTCTCAAACTGTTTTCATAGCCTTTTTGGCCCACCACATGAGGTGGCTGTATTCCACAGTGGATTGTGCAGTTTAGATGAAGAACTCAGAAAAGCACTTTGGGATCCTTCATGATGAAAGGCACTGATAAACATGGGGTTTGCTAATGCAGAAAGAGTGCCTTTAGGAGTCTGTGTGGGGACAGTTTTGTAGCATAAACCTTACATGTCTGCCAGTACAGCCAGTTGAATCCATTTATTTCTATATTTACTTTAGGCTTGACTTTCAGGGATCTTAGTAATTTTGCCTGTTTTATCACTATATATGTCATGAGATCAGACTAGAAGAAAGAAAAGCTTACCGCTTTCAAACAGGGAAATGTGCATAGTAATGCTTTACTCTGAATTAGAAACATGTTTATGATAATCCTATTCGAAAATTTGATTGATGGATTGATTGATTAAAGTTTCTGGGGGCGACATCCCTAGTGTTTCTGATCCTGAGTAATCCCTAAAGACTACCCAGCAGCAAAACTTTTATTAAATAATTATCTACTTTTATTAAGGCTGTATGCCTAGGATTTCCATCTGTTTGTTATAATTAGAAATACCAGTGTGAGTAAAAATCTTCGGAAGTTATTTGGCCTTGGATTCCAGTTCTGCTTCTGGCTCCTTGGCCCTTGATTTTCACATATTCCCATGTTGGAAATAACATTAGAGCTTTATAATCGTAATGGGGTGGGAAAGGGTACAAGCTTCTTGAAAATTGCTTCAGATCTTTGGATAGTACAGGTTACCTGTAGAACATGAAGCATTTTTTTTTTTTATATGCAAGAAGGATGGAAAGTTAAGTTTTAATTGTGAATGTTACAGTGGTAAAATTTACAGATTGACGTAAGTATATTTTTGGGGGCACATAGTCAAAACTAAGAAATTATTTACCAGCTCAGAATGTGGTAGGAGCTATCAGAACTTAGTGATCAAGTGAAGTCGTAGTTACTAATTTCTGATGCTCTTCCCCTGCAGAAGAGAGCTGTGGGAAGAGGACTCAGCCACAAGACATTTGGTCCTAGGTGTTGGTAATGCCACAATATAAGTGCTTCCTTTTCATTTTATTGTAGACCACATATTGATAACTAGAAGTTTTAAGTGTTACATGTATGTTTTCAGATTTGCAAACAGGTTCCCTAAATAAAATGTAATATCAATAAGCTTATTGTTCCAGAGAAGATACAAATCAGCAGCAATTTATATTTTATTATTTTATGAGAGGGCAAACCTTGAAAAGGTGGTGGGAGGTGGTCCTGTGGTTTCCTTTTTTTTTTTTTTTTAATCACATGGAATATTTCAAAAATAGGAAGAAATCTATGCATTAAAAGCTCAAAGATCAATGAGGTACCTTTTGGCTTTGGCCAAACCAGTGTGGGGAAAACTGATTTGTGATTGGTAAAAGAATTTGAACCAAGATTGATTTGACAGGCTTTGGTAATGCTGCAGTATTTTCAGTTATTCTTTCTTATTTTTTAAGGCAAAGCAGAGAGCAGAGGTTCTTCAGTCCACGCAACGGTTCTTCTCTGAACAGCAACAGAGCAAACAGATAGGAGGCAAAGCCCAGAAAGTGGACAGTGATTCAAGTAAACCTCCTGAAACACTGACCGACCCTCCTGGTGTCTGTCAGGAAAAAGTAGAAGAAAAGCCACCCCCTGCACCCTCCATAGCCACCAAACCTGTTAGAACTGGACCAATCAAACCTCAGGCGATCAAAACCGAAGAAACAAAATCTTAAAGGCTATGGTTTATTGCAGGGGATTGGGGGTGGGGGGAGGGAAAACATGGAGAATTAAATCAGATAATGCCAGCAGCCAAAGGGGCAAAATGGTCTGTGACATTATCCTGTTCAGAGCTTGGAGATATACAAGGGACATAGGAGCAATTTACACTGACACATAGCTGCTGTACCAGTAAAAATGAGGCTTTGCAAGCTTGTACCTACTATATAACATGCGCTCGGTTGATGGCCACACATCTTCAGTCAGAATTTATATATAAATATATGCACCCATTTTTTTGAGTGCATATAATTTAGACCTAAAAATCCTTATGATTAGATGAAACACCAAAAATATAAGGAAAATAACACAGCAGAGGAATAGCTCAGCCTGAACAGTGTGATGGTCCCAGCTAATACATCAGATGCGGTTTTTTTGCTCCCTTATGTTCTTTGGATATGGTTATGGCATTTGTAGGCTTGGAGGTGAAGAACTGAAGATAACTGGTGCTGGATAGAGGAGCCTTATTTTTTATTATGGCAGCTTGCTATTTTTATAACATGGTGATTGAGTCGAACACAATCAAAGTACAGTAGTAACTGATCTCCCCTTCTTCCTGGATGAATGAGCAGATGATTAAATACTGATATGAGCATCCTTGAACCATATCACAGTGAGCAGTGTTTGGCTACTGCTTCTGTTTGAAATGATGCTGTTTTGGTTGTGGTCCGAAGCTTTAAAGCGCTACTTAGCATCTCCTTTCTTCCATGGAGCTCTCACCATTCAAACATGACAGATTTGGTAAAATGCTAGTTAGGTTGAGTCTTCCTTGCCCCACTCAGTCATCTTTGTATGAATCCCATGGTTCTGGGTTTTTTTTCTTTTTTTCTTTTTTCTTTTTTTTTTTTTTAAAACCAGTTTTTAGCTGGTGTTTATGAAGAACAGTGAGTACCTAGAACTGTGCCACTAATTAAAGGAAATCCTAAGAAGGTGCATTTCTTTACAGAGCTGTGTCATGCCATCCTTTGGGCCCTCTGCTGGAAAAGTAGAATCAAGTCTCAAATAATGCCTTTTTAATTGTATCCTCTAGTATTATAGATATAGGACAGTACTGTATCATACCTCTGTGAATGTAAAATATCTTGTACCTGCTTTATGATACGTAGTAGTGACCGTGCTTTATCAGAGCTGTTTTTAATGATGTTATTCTAGAATGTTTTATTTCCAGATGATGATTCAGAAGCTAATTTTAAAAAATGGTGCCAGGTACCACAACAGTAACAGAACTTTGCAATTTTCTGGGGTTTTGTTTTTTACCTTCCCCCCCCCCTTTTTTTTAAATGGAGTGTGCTGGATGTCTCTATAATTTTATTCAGATGACTGCAGAACCTGGAAAAGCTGTTGCTGCTATTGATGCATAACATACTGCTATTGGTCTTTTTATATAAATATATATATATATACATATATATATATAATTTGAATTTTTGGAAACTTTAGCTGTGCTGTCAACTTTGGAAAAAGTATCCCAGTTTACTGTGTTGAGTTGGCATTGTACAGAAATTAACAGCCATATTGGTCTAGAAACGTTAAACTTAATTTTTTCCATTTGTACAGGGGTGACGCACTGTATTAAATATGTAAGGTCTTATCTACATGGGTTTGATTACAGAAACTAATAAAGTATTCTCTAAATAATGATTCTTGGAGCTTCTAATCATTTCCTAAAAGAGGGTTTGTCATGTATTAAAAATAGTGGTCAAGAGTACTGGCCGGTCACAGTGACTCACGCCTATAATCCTAGCACTTTGGGAGGCCGAGGTGGGTGAATTGCCTGATCTCAGGAGTACGAGATCAGCCTGGGCAACATGGTGAAACCCCATCTCTACTAAAAATACAAAAAAACAAAAAGTACATTATACGGCCGGGAGCAGTGGCTCATGCCTGTAATCGTAACACTTTGGGAGGCCAAGGCAGGTGGATCACCTGAGGTCAGCAATTTGAGACCAGCCTGGCCAACATGGCAAAACCCCATCTCTACTAAAAATACAAATTTAGCTGGGCCTGGTGGCAGGTGCCTATAATACCAGCTACTTGAGAAGCGAGACAGGAGAATTGCTTGAACCCAGGGCAGGAGTCGGAGGTTGCAGTGAACCGAGATCATGCCACTTCACTCCAGCCTGGGCGAAAGAGTGAAACTCTGTCTCAAAAAAAGTACATTATACTCTAGAAAAGGATTATCATCCAAAGCCTTGACTTCTTGCTTTGAAGAACTCTGAAAATTATTCAACTAAAGTAACTATTGTCAGTGGCAGTCATGGCTCCTGTTCTGAGGTAGCCAAACTCATATTGAAAACAAATCTATCCACTGGGTGTGGTGGCTCATGCCTGTAATCCCAGCTCTTTCGGAGGCTGACGTGGGCCGATCACCTGAGGTCAGGAGTTCAAGACCAGCCTGGCCAATATGGTGAAGCCCCGTCTCTACTAAAAGTACAAAAATTAGATGGGCGTAGTGGCGCATGCCTGTAGTCCCAGCTGCTTGGGAGGCCGAAGCAGGAGATGTCAAGGAGAAAGAAGTTTTCTTGATGCATAGTGCCAGATGTTGAAAAGAGTTTCACCATCTTTTGGTCAGAAGCTGAAGGACCAAAAATAGATCTCAGTATTATTTACGTTTGTATTTTTCATAGCTTTGTTAGCATGTTCACGAACATCATCACCTGCCCTAAAAGGCTATAGGGCATTTGTATCGTTTACTCAATTTATGAAATGAAGTACTGAGGGATTGTAGTTACTTATCCTAAAATCCCATGTTCCGAACATATTGCTTCCAGACCCAGCTTTAAGAAAACTAGTTATTCAGTCACTAATGACACGTGCCTTCTTAACTCATGGATACTGCAATTCTTAAACATAAGATACCCAAGTTTTAATGGTTTTGTCTTGGGTAGAGACAGGGTTTCTCCATGTTGCCCAGGCTGGTCTTGAACTCCTGATCTCAAGCAATCCACCTGCCTGCCTCAGCCTCCCAAAGTGCTGGGGTTCCAGGCGTGAGCCACCGCACCAGGTCTGATACTTATTAGTAGGCTCTGCCTTGATCCAAGTTTTCAGTGTAGGGTTTTTCTCAAGATACGCTCTAAATTAAAAGCTGTGGTTTATTGCAGGGAATTGTGGAAAGAGGTATGATGGGTAAGAATGGGAATCAAATACTTGCCTTACCAAATACTTGCCTTATCAAATACACTGCAGTTGTCGGTATTTTTCATATTCTAGTTTTTAAGTTTAATCCTCCTAAATTTTAAGACTTAATAGGTGACCAGCTATACATCTTGCATTACCCCCACTTGCAAACCAGCAGGCATGTGCTATTTGGTTGTATTCACTGTTAAAATATCACTAATACCTTGGGTCCTTTGCTAGAACCTGTGGTGGAAAAATGGCACCAAAAGCATATCGAATGAAAGTAAGGTAATGTATATTAATGTCTCTCTGCAGTTTGGCCATGCAATTTTGTCTCTGGCTTCTCTGACATGTGACAGAATAACCCAAAAGGTGTTGCAGTTAATAGTTGACTGTAGATATTTGGTCACATAAACTTCTGAACATTCTCTGTCCCTTGAGCTGCCCTGGTAGAAGGTAAGGGGAGTCCAGGTCCTTGCCCCTAGTTAGTAACAAATAGTGTTTATGATAGAAGAGTGATTGGGGGAGGAGGGTTGGGGAATGAGAGGAGGGGATCGTTTATAAAGTTCCAACAAACTCTTGGCCAGAGGCAAGATACAGAAGGTAGAATGAGTCAGAAGCTATTTAAGTGTGTCTTTTCTAACAAGTAAAGTGATTTTTCGTGTTGCCATTGCAGCATATTTCATAGATGCTTACCGTTTTCAGTACTGACTTCACATTCCCCTGCAACTTTTTTTCCATCTTATGAATAAATATAAAACTATATCATAGTTTGACAGACCTAATTATTTTGTAGGTGCTTTAGAAGCAGAACTAGAATTGGTGGTTAGTTAGTTAAAGTGGAAAGTCACAGAGTCTAGATACTTTGATTGCTTGTTTTAGAGGAAGGTCTACACCATTTCTTTGAGATGTCTGCTGCCTAGATCTATTACATATGCATCATCTATAGTTTTCAGTTTTGTCTTAAAGAAATCTGAATAGAGAATTCCCTTGAACCACAGATACCTTCCCTCAGTTTTCCAGCTTTGCTCGTACCCTTAATTTGACTACAGTTTTTAACAGTAAAAATTGTAGAAATCAAGTAATATTGACAACTAAACTACCTACTAGCTAATAGTCATCAGTCAGCATGTATTACCTTGGAAGTGTTAAATAGAGTTTGATTAGGAACCACAAATTTACTTCATAATGTAATGTAATTATTTTTTTAAAAACTTCTCTCAACAGAAAGGAATAATGTGCTACAGGAAAAGGAAAACTTACCTGAGGCAGAGAGTTTAAGCAAGAGGTGAGTCTCTGGTATAATCAGGCAGGGAGTCAAGTATTAACTCTGTATGTGTCAGGTGCTGGGAATATTGAGGACAGTTTCTTAACACAGTCTGGAGTGTGAGTGGAGATACATGTGGTAGCTTTGAGGCCTTTCAGGTTTTCGTCACTGATAGATACCTAGCCCTTATTTCATGGATGCCTCAAACCCCATCTTCCAGTCTAAGTTTTCCCCCCTAATCTATTTGCCTGTACTACTTAACCTTCTAAATCTTTCAGAAGTTTTTAGTCAGTCCCGATCTGGCCTTCTCACCATTTCTTCACATACTGGCCAATATTTAGTAAGTAGAATTGCGTGTAAATTTGGGTCTTACTGGTATATGAGCAAAGAAAGCAATTCAATAATTTCCTTATCTGAGCTGAAAAATGCACTAATGTTCAGTGGAGAACAGAGGGAATTTCAATAAGCAGAGCCTGTGGTTCCAGGTGAATAAGTCTTAAGTTCAAGGATGGTATAGAGGGACAGAGATGCATTCTGGCCCTCCAGGGTTAGATTTGCCAAGAGGCAAAACAGTTAATTTCAGACAGTTCTGTGGAACTGATAAAATCTGGTTTACTTAGGGCAGTGGTTTTCAGATTAGAAGTACACACTATTAAACAGAAGCAATTCCACTTTAAAATTTTGCTTGGCTAAAGGATTCAGTGGCTATTTTTTTAAAAATTACCAATGCGAATAAGGTTTATTGGTTCCGGGGAGGAGACACCCTCTCTAGTATGAGAAGCTGCGAAGAAGGTTGTACTGGGAGTAAAAACCACACTCTTCACAGAAGCTGATAGTGATACCCATTGAGGAGACTGATTGGGCCTTAGCTTTCTATAACCTGGGAACATGAATGGGTGCTATAAAGTTTCCTGTGACATGACTCGGTTATCAGAATTGTATCTCCAGCTTAGAACTTTACAGGGAAAAACTGGAAATTACACATAAATATCACCCACTTGCTCCCTCCACCCCCCACCTTTATAAGGTAGGTAATATTATTTACACATGCAGAGAATGAGGTATGATAGCCTGCCCAATGATACACAGTAAGCAGAGGAGGCAGGGTTTTTTGGTCCAGACAGTCTAATTCTTAAGCATAAGCTCTTTACTAAGCTACACTGTTGTGAAAACACTGTACTTGAAGTTACAAACATACCTCGTTTTACTGCACTTTGCAGATACTGCAGGGTTTTTTCTTAAAAAAAATTGAAGGTTTTTGGCAACCCCATGTTGAGCAAGTTCATTAGTGCTATTTTTCTAACAATGTGTGCTCATTTCCTGTCTGTGTCACATTTAATAACTCTCAAAATTATTTCAGACTTAAATTATCAAGTTATGGTGATCCAGGATCTTGAACGTTACTAGTGTAATTGTTTTGGAGCCTCATGAACCACACCCATAAGACGGTGAACATAAATGCACATGTTCTGATTGCTCCCCAAACAGACTGTTCCCTCTCTCCCTCTTCTCAGGCCTCACTATTCCCTGAGACACAATATTGAAATTAGGCCAATTAATAGCCCTACAATGGCCTGTAAGTGTTAAAGTAAAAGAGGAGTCGCACATCTCATTTTAAATCAAAAGCTGAAAATGATTAAGCTTAGTGAGGAAGGCATGGCAAAATCTGAGATGGGCCAGAAAGATAGGCCTCTTGGGTTCATTAGACAAGTTGTGAATGCGAAAGACAAATCTTGGAGGAAATTAGAAGTGCTACTCCAGTGCAGTGAATACACAATGATAAGAAAACAGAAGAGCCCTATTGCTGATACAAAGTTTTGGTGGTCTGGATAGAAGATCGAAACAGGCCCAACATTCTCTTAAGCCAAAACCTTATCCAGAGCAAGCCCCTAACTCCAATTCCTTGAAGTCAGAGAGGTGAAGAAGCTATGGAAGTAAAGTTTAAAACTAGCAGAGGTTGGTTCATGGAGTTTAAGGAAAGCACCCATCTCCATAACATTAAAGTGCAAGGTGAAGCAGCAAGAGTTGATGTGGGAACTGCAGCAAGTTGTCTAGAAGGTCTAGCTGAGATAATTGATGAAGGGGCTGTGCTAAATAGCAAGTTTTTAATGTAGACAAAATAGCCTTCTATTGGAAGCAGATGCCATCTAGGCCTTTCATAGCTGGAGAGAAGTCAATGCCTGGCTTCAAAGCTTCAAAAACTGACTTGTTAGGGGTTTATGCAGCTGGTGACTTTAAGCTGAAGCCAATACTCACTTACCATTTCGAAAATCCTAAGGCCCTTAAAAGTTAAGCTAAATCCACTCTGCCTGTGCTCTAGAAATACAACAGCAAAGCATGGACAACAGCACATCTCTATAGTGTGGCATATCTAATATTTTAAGCCCACTGTTGAGACCTCTTGTTCAGGGGCAGAAAAAAACCAAACACTCAAAATATGATAAGATCGTTGACAATGCACCTAGTCACTCGAGCTGTGATAGAGATGTACAAGAAGATTGATGTTTTCATGCCTGCTAACATGACATCCATTCTACAACCTATGGATCAAGGAATAATTTTGACTTTCAAGTCTTATTTAAGAAATACTAGGCCAGACGTGGTGGCTCACACCTGTAATCCCAGCACTTTGGAAGGCCGAGGCGGGTGGATCACAAGGTCAGGAGTTCGAGACCAGCCTGGTGAACATGGTGAAACCCCATCTCTTCAGAAAGTACAAAAAAAAAAAAGGCATGGTGGCACATGCCTGTAATCCTAGCTACTCAGGAGGCTGAGGCGGAAGAATTGCTTGAACCCGGGAGGCGGAGGTTGCAGTGAGCTGAGATCACGCCACTGCCCTCCAGCCTGGGTGACAGAGTGAGACTGTCTCAGAAAAAAAAAAAGAAAAAAAGTACTAATACATTTTGTAAGGCTACAGCTTTCATAAATAGTGAGTCCTCTGATGAATCTGGGCAAAGAAATTGAAAACCATGTGAAAGGATTTACCATTCTAGATGCCATTAATAACATTTGTGGTTCATGAGAGGATGTCAATATCGACACGAACAGGAGTTTGGAAGAAGTTTTATTCCAACCCTCACAGAGCCCTGGGGATTCAAGGAGACTTCAACGGAGGAAGTAAATGCAGATGTGGTGGAAATAGCAAGAGAGGTAGAATTAGAAGTGGAGCCTGAAGGTGGGACTGAATTGCTGCAATCTCATGATCAAACTTGAACAGATGAGGAGTTGCTTCTTACGGATGAGCAAAGACCGTGGTTTCTTGGGATGGTACCTACTCCTTGTGAAGATGCTGTATGTGTTGTTGAAATGACAAGAATTTAGAATTTTACACAAACTCAGTTAATAAAGCATTAACACGGTTTGAGAGGATTGACTCCAACTTTGGAAGAAGTTCTACTGTGTGTAAAATGATATCAAACAGCATCACGTGGTACAGATAACTCATTCGTGAAAGGAAGAGTCAATTAATGTGGCAAACATCATTGTCTTATTTGAGGAAATTGCCACAGCCACCCTGGTCTTCAGCAACCACCACCTTGATTAGGCAGCAGCCACCACCATCAAGGCAAGATTCTCCACCAACTAAAAGGTATGACTTGGTTGGATGCAGTGGCTCACGCCTGTAATCCCAGCATTTTGGGAGGCCAAGGCACGTGGATCACTTGAGGTCGGGAGTTTGAGACCAGCCTGACCAACCTGGAGAAACCCCATCTCTACTAAAAATACAAAATTAGTCGGGTGTGGTGGTGCATGCCTGTAATCCCAGCTACTCGGGAGGCTGAGGCAGGAGAATCGCTTGAACCCAGGAGGCAGAGGTTTCAGTGAGCTGAGATCGCGCCATTGCACTCCAACCTGGGCAACAAGAGCGAAATTTTGTCTCAGAAAAGAAGATATGACTCACTCGAGGCTCTGATGATCATTAGCATTTTTTTTTTTTTTAGCAATAAAGTATTTTAAATAAAAGTGTATGCATTTTTTTTAGACAGAATGCTATTGAACACTTAACAACCATGTAAACATAAGTTTTATATGCACTGGACACCAAAAAAGTCCATGTGACTTGTTTTATTGTGGTGGTAGTCTAGAACCAAACCCACAATTTCTTCAAGGTATCCCTTGCTAGCTGAGTAACCTAAGAAAAATCACTCAGCTGGGTGCAGTGTCTCAGGCCTGTAATCCCAGCACTTTGGGAGGCCAAGGTGGGTGGATCACGAGGTCTGCAGTTCAAGAGCAGCCTGACCAAGAGGGTGAAACCCCATCTCTACTAAAAATGCAAAAAAATAAGCTGGGCGTGGTGGCAGGCATTACAGACCTGTAATCCCAGCTACTTGGGAGGCTGAGGCAGGAGAATTTCTTGAACCCGGGAGGCAGAGATCACACCACTGTACTCCATCCAGCCTGGGCAAGAGCGTGAGACTCCATCTCAAAAAAAAAAAAAAAAGAAAAAAAAAAAATCACTCAACTTTCATATGTCTGTTTTTCTACCTCTAAAATGGAGATGATTCTATCTTCCTTACGGAGTTTTGATTAAATGACATAAAGGGGTTTTTAGAAATATACATATACAATGCTTGTTTGGTAGGTTATTAGGTTACAGTAAGATCACTTAATTGCCTTGTTAAATATACATATCTAAGTCTAAACCAGCATCTGTACTTACCAGAAAGCTGGATTTTTCCAGAGTTAAGTAACTTCTGTAAATACAAAATTTAGGTCATTGTTTCTCTCTCCCACTTCAAACTATGCTGAGAGGTCCTAGGCTCCTCAGAGGTGTCTCAAAGTATGAGAAAAGCCAACTTGGTAAATAAATGTAAGCCCTCTCTCCATTTTCATCTGTGTATTAGGGTACCATGGAAGACTGAACTTCTAAAATGTGGTTCTCCAAAAAAAAAGATGCTTAAAACCATTGACATCCTTTCTTATTCTATGGTTTCTATACTCATTCTGAGATGTTGGCATGGGCCCAAAGTGAGCTCTGGATTTTTCCCTGCCATTCCAACACTTGTAGGTCTCTGGTAGTTCTTAGGCCCTTCTGTCCATATGGGTTAAGGCAGCATGAAATTCCTCAACTCCAAATAGTAATCATTTATTTGTTTGTTCAGCAATTCTGTATTTATCTTTGGCCAGGGTGTACAGAAAACAGTGCAGTCTGTGTTCACAAGTCTGTTCTTATGCTGCTGATAAAGACATACCCAAGACTGGGTAATTTATAAGGAAAAAGAAGTTTAATGGACTCGCAGTTCCATGTGGCTGGGGAGGCCTCACAATCACGGCAGAAGGCAAAAGGCACGTCTTACATGGCATCAGACAAGAGAGAAATGAGAGCCAAGTGAAAGAGAAAACCCCTTATAAAATCGTCAGATCTCGTGAGACTTATTCACTACCACGAAAACAGTGTGGGGGAAACTGCCCCCATGATTCAATTATCTTCCACCCAGTCTGTCCCACAACACACGGGAATTATGGCAGATACAATTCAAGATGAGATTTGGGTGGGGACACAGCCAAACCATATCAGTCAGAGTTTACAGAATACACTGCAAAAGAGATGTGTACAGGAAGTTTATTAGGCCTGCCCTTGAGATCACACCATAGTGGAGCATAAAATTGGATTGGCAGGGGGAGACTGAGATGCTAATTCAACTGAGATGCTAATGCGAAAAAATGCCTCAGTAAATCTTGTGGTAAGTTCTGGAAATAAGATGCTCCTTTAGAATTATCTGGCCTTGAGGCCAAGGAACCAGACTTTTTTTTTTTTTTTTTTTTTTTGAGACGGAGTCTTGCTCTGTCGCCCAGGCTGGAGTGCAGTGGCTCAATCTCGGCTCACTGCAAGCTCTGCCTCCCGGGTTCATACCATTCTCCAGCCTCAGCCTCCCGAGTAGCCGGGACTACAGGCGCCTGCTACCATGCCCAGCTAATTTTGTTTTTGTATTTTTAGTAGAGATGGGGTTTCAACGTGTTAGCCAGGATGGTCTTATCTCCTGACCTCATGATCTGCCCGCCTCAGCCTCCCAAAGTGCTGGGATTACAATCGTGAGCCACCGCACCTGGCTGGGGAACCAGACTTTTATACCCTCACATTTTCCAGTTATTGCCCAAGGATGGGCATGTGGGAAGGGAATACATGATCTTGGATGAGTCATTCTCTGCTGAGGGCAATTCCCAGAAAGGATTGTGCTCAGAACCAGAGCCAACACTCCCAGCAGCTGGGGAAATGAGTCCCTCAGTCCAGAAGAGGATCTAGGTGGTGCACATAGCATCCACTTTAGTTCACCTTTCGCTGCTCAGTGATAAGCTCTGGAAATAACTCCTCCAGATTCGGATTGGTCTCTTCCTGGGAAACCTGAAGAAGATTAGTGGGTTAAGTATACACCCTGCCATTACAGCTGGTCTCAGCCACAGCTGATGTCTTCCTCTCCTAGCCATTCTAGATTTCCCACACCCTCAGCTAGCACCTCTACTGCCCCTGATGGCTTACCCGGGCCCTAATATCTGAGAGGGTCTAATCCCTTAGTCACTTTGCCTTTCTATGACTGGAAGCTACATTTATTTCTTGTCAAAACTGGACAAGCATGTACTAAAAAAGATCCATCACAGATAACCTGGGAGCCACATGTATTCTTCCTTGGCCCTATCTCCTCCTAGTGACTAGAGTCAAGTATCCCTGCTGTATAACTTCTTTCCTTACCTACTGGTCTCTTGGCAAAATAAGCTCAAAGTGACTAGGTGGAAGCTATGTCTCTTCCTGTGTCTCTGGTGGATGTACTCCCCTCCTGCAAATGAGAACCTCTAAACATACAGGTCTCAGAGTTGAGAAGGATAAGAAACACAAATACCCCAAGTGGGTCACTGGGAGCGATGGTGAGACACTTCTTTCCACACTTAGTTCCTTGAAGGGCAATCTATTATTATCTATTGCTGTGTAGCATATTACCCCGAAACTTAGTAGCTCAAGACAGCACATATTTCTTTCTTTTTGTGTCTGTGTTCGTAGAGACAGGGTATGTCAGTGTTGCCCAGGCTGGTCTCCAACTCTTGACCTCAAGTGATCCTTCCTCCTTGGCCTCCCAAAGTGCTGGGATTATAGGCGTGAGCCACTGCACCCGGCCAACAAGTGTTTGTTATTGCACAGTTCCTATGGGCCAGGAATACAGGTGCAGCTTAACTAGGTCCCTGTGGCTCAAGATCTTTCATGAATTTGCTGTCGGGTTGTTTGACCAAGACTGCAGTCTCATTGTAAGGCTCAAATGAGGGAAAATTATTTTCCAAGATCACTCACATGGTTGTTAGTAGGCCCCAGCCCCCTTTCACATGGGTCTGTCCACAGGGATACCTCACATTATGACATCCAGCTTCCAAGCAAGCAAGCCAAAAGATGGTGAAAAAGAAAGCATCTGAAACAAATCTTCTTATAATTTAGTGTTAGAAGTGACAGCCTATCACTTCTACCATATTCTGTTATTATAAGTCAGTCAATAAGTTCACACTCAAGAGGCAGAGATTACACGAAGATGTGAATAATAGGAGTCAGGGATCACTGAGTCTCATCTTAGAGGCTGCTTGTCCCACCATGTTTGCAGGGTATTGTCTCCAAGTTAGTACCTCAATTTTATCTTCAAAGGTCATTCCATTATGCTATCAGGCTGGCAGCTTCTAGATGTTACAGAATGTGATAATGCCACACTAGATACTCATGCTTAGTATCTGTCTTAGTCTGCTTTAAGTGCTAAGGCTGCATACCACAGGACTGGATACTTTATAAAGAAAACTTTATTTAGAGTTCCAGAGGCTGGGAAGCCCAGGAGCATGGTGCTAGCATCTGGAGAGGGCCTTCTTGCTGAGTTATAATATGGCAGAAGGGCAAGTGAGCATGAGAAAGAGAGAGAGAGAAAGAGAGAGAGAGCTGCTTGTATAACAAGCCCACTCTTGTGATAAGTAACCCATTTCTGCAATAATGACATTGATCCATTCATGAGGGCTTTGCTGTCATGGCCTAATCACCTCTTAAAGGCCCTACCTCTCAACACTGTTGCATTAGGGATTAAGTTTCCAATGCATGAATTTTGTGGGGACACATTCAAACCATAGCATTCAGTCACTGCCAATCCCCTTCATTGTAATGTGGGTACCTTTGTCCAATGAGGTATTATGCTGGATCTCATGAAGGTAAAACAAACACTTAACACTTTAAGCCCTCTGATAATGGTGCTAGTTTAGGTCTTGCCCAATTTTACATAGAATACGTTTCAAATCTAGTCATCCAGTGGTTGGGTGGTTTTCCAGTTGTTTTCCTTAGAAGCCTCTGACCAATCATCCAACCCATTTACCATCATTCATGAGTTTGTATGAGTTCTTCTCTTGGGCCAGCCACTTCTCTTTCCACACAAAGTAGATGATCAAATGCGTTGCTTGAAACTGCCCACTGGGACAATTTTCCCTTGCTGCTATCGTTTAGGGCCACCCTGAGAAGAGCTGCAGGGCGGCAGTTTTCCAATGCTGGCTTGCACTTACCTACTGAATTGACAAAACCAAACTTGAGGGGTTCTTTTTGTTTTTTTTGTTTTGTTTTGTTTTTGTTTTTGTTTTTTTTGTCTTTAAGCTGACTATAAGAGACTCCTTGGGCAAACAAAGAGATAAATTGAGGGAGAGGTGCTGGTACAATATGAATGAATAATATGGGGGTCTGGGCTACCTGCTTGTTCCCTTGGGCCCTACTTGTGCACAATTCTCAATGTACCACTTCCATCTTGTAGATTGCTCCTGGGCCTGCTCAAAAGCATGGTTTTCAGGATCTAATAGAACTACTCAAAATGGGCTGTCCTGGCCATTTGCTCACCTCCCAGGAACTTTGCATCAAACTTCGTTGCAGATGAACTTGCATTGTAATTCTCCTACTGGAGCTTGCCACAAAACATCCTTGTGAGTCACCAATACCTCTTACCAGAACGTCTTCTGCTTAGTATCAACCAAGTGGCTGTGGGACCACTTGCCCCACTGCCTGGACCTGCAGGGTCCTTTCCTGCACTAATATCTGCTCAAAGTCAGCAGACTTTCATGTTCGTCAGTATGTGGGTTGCAGCAGTATTCCTAAATATGGAATATGCTACCTCAGAATCCAAAGAGGCCTACCAGGCATTGTGCTTCTTTCTTAGTGGTGGGAGGTACAAGGTGCAACATTTTGTCCTTCAATTTGCAGGGGATGGAAAATCATGCCCCAGACCTCTGGATCCCTAAAACAAAAATTTGACTGATGGGTAAACTGACATTAATCTACCCTAACAAATATATTACTTCTGTCTCAGCAATTACAATTACAGCTACAACTTGGTTAAATTTGCAGTAGTCTTCAGGCTGGTTTTTGTAGGGGCCAGAGAAATAAATTCAATAGGGATATTATGAGAACTGCTGGCCCTGTATCCTTTAGGTTTGTTTTCTTTTTCTTTTTCTTTTTTCTCTTTTGTTTTTTTTGAGATGGAGTCTCATTCTGTAGTCCAGACTGGAGTGCAGTGCAGTGGCACGATCTCGGCTCACTGCAACCTCTGTCTCCCGGATTCAAGCAATTCTCCTGCCTCACAGCCTCCTGAGTAACTGGGATTACAGGCGTCCACCACCATGCCTGGCTAATTTTTGTATTTTTAGTAGAGATGGGGTTTCATCATGTTGACTCGTCTGGTCTCGAACTCCTGACCTCAGGCGATCCGCCTGCCTAGGCCTCCCAAAGTGCTGGGATTACAGGCATGAGCCACCGAACCCGGCCTGTACCCTTTAGGTTTCTAACAGTGGCATCAGTCAGAGCTATTCCTACCCACCGCATGACATTTTATTTACTACATTGACTGGGCGGAAGCCGAAAGACTTTCACTTAGCAACTTAGCATTTCCCACTGCAATAATTCCTACCTCAGATCAAAAACGAATGTGCAGCCAGGTGCGGTGGCTCACACCTGTAATCCCAGCACTTTGGGAGGCCAAGGCGGGTGGATCAGGAGGTCAAGAGTTCGAGACCAGCCTGACCAACATGGTGAAACACCATCTCTACTAAAAATACAAATAATAATAATAATAATAATAATAAATTAGCCAGGCATGGTGGTGCACACCTGTAATCCCAGCTACTTGGGAGGCTGAGGCAGGAGAATCACTTGAACCTAGGAGGAGGAGGTTGCAGTGAGCTGAGATCGTGCTGTTGCACTCCAACCTGGGCGACAAGAGTAAAACTCCATCTCAAAACAAAACAAAACAAAACAACAACAAAAAAACAAAACCTAATGTGGGAGTACTATCAACTTCCAAGTATGTCCATTCCAAGTATACATTCAAAGAGCAAGGAAATAACCACTTGATAGGACTTGGACCAAGTGGACTCACTGTGAGTTAGAACTGGGCCACAATTCTATTTATTTCTAGCCTTCATGTGTCTTCAACTCTGATGGAGGGTCCATGTTTACACTTTGAATACCAGTGTCATCTTGAATGTTACATTCCACAACCTTCAAAATGTATGGGTGTTCCTCTGTCTCCTGTGGATGGTTCCTTGACTAAATGTCCCTAGATCTCTGTGGGAAATCATTACTATACACTTGTCATGGTATTATAAGATCCTTCCTCCTGAGGACCCAATTTATCTTTTACCCAGTGGATTCTGAGTCCAGAAACTGAACAAAGGATGGTGACCCTAGATATTCATCTGGTTGCGCAAAGGGAGGTCCCAAGGAAAACACGTGTTGCCTTACAAGGTAGAAGCCTCTGCAGCATCTTCAAGCCACGTGAGTTCTAGTCTCTGTTTAACAGAGAGGACCAAACCATTTCTGCAGGCCTGGAGGGTTCAGGGGGATCTGGGTTTCAAGGTTTCCAAGTATATTAGCCCATTAAGACTTCATCTCAGTCTCAGAATCCCACTTTTTCTTGACTTGCTGGGACTGAGAATTCAACATTCTCTGTGATGCTTTTTTTTTTTTTTTTTGGCGAGACAGGGTCTTGCTCTGTCACCCAGGTTGGAGTGCAGTGGCACGATCACAGCTTGCTGCAACCTTGAACTCCTGGGCTCAAGTGATCCTCCCACCTCAGCTTCCTGAGTAGCTGGGACTACAGGCACATGCCATCACACCTGGCTAACTTTTTCATTTTTTGTAGATTATAGGGTCTCACTATGTTGCCCCAGTTGGTCTTGAACTCCTGGGCTCAAGCAATCCTCCTGCCTTGGCCTCCCAAAGTGCTAGGATTACAGGTGTGAGCCACCACACCTAAATCCTCAGCCTTATCCTCAGCTTTTACTGCCCTTTGGCTGTGGGAAATGAAAGCCTCTTTATTATGCTGCCAAAGAGGCCTCTGACTTGATCACTTCACCTGCAATGACTGATTGGGAGTCCAGTCTTTCATTGTCTTTCTCAAATTCATCAATAGCACCCAGCAAGAGGCATTGTCCTTATATTTAGTACTTCCCCCTGAATCTCGCAAAAGCTTGAGATAATGCACCTGCCAGTTTGTCCCCTTCCAACAGTATCCCCTCCCAATTCAACACCAGGGAAAAATTTAACAATTGTGCCATTACAGTTTTCCAAGGGATACTAATGCTCAATTACTGCCAGTGATGAGGTCCACATTACTTGGTAATCTAGTGCCAAAAGTCTTTTTAGAGTTTACTTCCTCTATCCCCTACTGATACAAATGGTGTTAGGTCAAGTTTCTAACAGAATACTGGGAACAGACACTGAAATCACCGATTTATGTGCAGAAAGCTCATTGAGGGAGTACCCTATGCATCAATATCTGGGAGAATTAAGTAAGTAGGATTGGGCAGAGGGAGCCGTTGAACCATGGTGCAGTTACAATAAAGGCCTCAGCTGACCCTACTGGCAGCTCTGCAGCTGGGGATGAATCTTTAGAGTCATCCCAAGTTGAGGCAAGGGGGCTGAGCCTTCATATCCCCAGTGGTGGGCAAGTCATTTGTTGCGGGCTAGCCTTTAGCTCTAGGAGAGGAGCAGAAACATGGCTAAGGCAACTTTCTTCAGCTGAGAGCAATGCCTGGAGAGGCACTCAGCTGAGAGTCATCACCACCAACACTCCCAGCAGGGCAACAACTGCCTCAGCTGCAAAGGGGATGTGGATGGGAGCCCCATAGCATTCACTGCAACATCATTGTTTTAGGTGTTGAGATATGGCAGTGAACATGGTAGACAAAAATGCGTGCTTTTTTTCTACATTTTAGGTGGAGTAGTCAAAGAAGGCCTCACTGTGCAGACAACACTGAGCAAAGACTTGAAGGAAGAGAGGGAACAGATATCAAGATATTTGGGAAAAGCATATTCCAGGCAGAGGTATGAGCAAATGCAAAGACCTGACTTGAAGGGAGAATATCTCTGGGTGTTCAAGGAATGGTAAGGAGGCCAGATGGTTGAAACTGACTGAGAAAAGGGAGAGTAATAGGAGTTGACAGATCAAAGAAATCGGGGTCGGGGGAAGAACACAGATTCTATCAGACCTTGAAGGCCATTGTAAGGCTTTTGGCTTTTACTCTGTGAAATAAAAAGCCATGGAGAGTTTGGAACAGAGTAGTAACATGACATAATTTTAAAGATTGCTCTGGCTGCATGTTGCAAATAGATTGAAAGTGACAAGGATGAAAGCAGGGAACCAGACAGGCTTAATCTATGCCAAAGATAATGGTGAGTTGGACCAGGATGGTAACAGCGGAGGTGATAAGAAGTGGCTGGATTCTAAGTATAACTAAAGAGTATAGTTGAAAATCTATTGCTGACGGACTGAATGTTGGTTTGAGAGAGAGAAAGAGATAAGACAAAGATGACTTCTAGATTTGGAGCTTGTGCTGCCAAAAGGATGGGGTTGCCATTAACAGAAATGAGGGGCCAGGCGTGGTAGTTCACACCTGTCATCCCAGCACTTTGGGAGGCCGAGGCAGGTGGACCACTTGAGGTCAGGAGTTCGAAACCAGCCTGGCCAACGTGGTGAAACCCTGTCTCTACTAAAAATACAAAACTTTGCCGGGCATGGTGGCACACACTCGTAATCCCAGCTACTCGGGAGGCTGAGGCAGGGGAACCACTTGAGCCCCGGAGGCAGAGGTTGCAGTGAGCCGAGATTATGCCACTGCACTCCAACCTGGGTGACAAGAGCAAAACTCCATCTCAAAACAAACAAACAAACGAACAAACAAAACAAAGAGCCGGGTGCGGTGGCTCATGCTTGTAATCTCAGCACTTTGGGAGGCCGAGGCAGGTGGATCACATGAGGTCGGGAGTTTGAGACCAGCCTGGCCAACATGGCGAAACCCTGTCTCTATTAAAAATACAAAAATTAGCCCAGTGTGGTGGCGCACACCTGTAATCCCAGCTACTGGGGAGGCTGAGGTAGGAGAATCGCTTGAATCCGGGGAGGCAGGGGTTGTAGTGAGCCGAGACTATGCCATTGCACTCCAGCCTGGGTGACAGAGTGAGACTCTGTCTCAAATAAATAACAACAACAACAACAACAACGAGGAAGAGGAACAGGTTTGAAGGAGGTGATCAGGAGTTCAGTCTTGGACACGTGGAATTTACAGGTTTATTGGTTATATTGAGATGTCAAGTCAGCAGCTGATATATTGGTTGAGTTCAGGAGAGAGATCGGGGCTGGAGAGACAGATCAATAGATGTCATCTCCTATAGATGGATGGCATTGTAAGGAACATGGCTGTGCTTTGGTCAAGGATAGGCCGAGGTAAACATCCAGAGTGACTCAGTGAGTTTAGAGTGCAGGCATATATCTCCACTTGTTATCACAACCATGTAGCCATAACATGGAAAGGCTCATCATTTGGCTTTAAGCCACTGTTGTCTGTAAAAGGTATAATTGCCCTGCTGACACTATACAGGCATGCTGGCACCTAGAGAAAGAGAACCAAAGCTGTCCATTTTGCAGACAGTGGGAAGCCAGGGCACAGCATGGCTCAGCTTGAGCCTGGAGAGAGAAAGAGTTAAGCTGCTGACCCTGAGGCAGAGGGGAGCTGTCTGGGCAGCTGTGTGTGGGAGCCACTGGACTAAGCAGCTGAGACAGGGCAGACAGTGTGAGAAAGTTGTTGATGAGAGCTGCTGCTGAATAAAATCATCTTTCACCTGCCTACAGCTTCCCAAATGTTCTTGCTGCTCATCTACCTACTCTCTTCAGACCTCAGCATGGACTGGAAGCTGACCCCAAGCATGATAATTGGCATAGTTGTGAACCTGACAGGCAATTAAGTGATAAGACTAGGTGAGATCAACAGGGAAATGAGTGTAGAGAATAGAAGAGATTCAAGGGCTGAGGCTTGGATGCTGTCCTGTTACGAGTATAGCGAAATAAGAGGAAACAAGCAGAGGGAACTGAGAAAGAGTTGCCAGTGACTTTGGACCAAGCGAGAGGGCGGTGTCCTGGAAGTCAATGAAGACAATGCTTCAAGGAGGAGTGAGTTATTTACTGTTTCAGCTACTGCTGGTGACTGAGTGATATGAGAAATGTTTTTTAAAGTGGATTTGACAGAGAATTGAAGGAAAGGAATTGGAGGCAATGAATATAGACAAGTCTTTTACAAGCAAATTTTGTCTTTGTTTTGTGGTGGGGAAAAGTGGGAACAAGAGAAGGTTAAAATGGGAGAAATAACATGGCTGTTCACTGATGAGAAGGTTCCAACAGAGAGGGGAAATTTGTTAATAAAGAGACGGGAGAATTGTTCAAACGAAGACCTCGAGTAGATGAGAGGGAACGGAATCTAGTGCTGGAGTGGAAGGGTTGGCCCCTGAAAAGAGTGCCAATAGTTCATCTAGAGTAAGGTGAGAGGAGACAGAGAACTTGGGCACGAAGGTTGGAAGGTGGGTAGGCGTGGTGAGTATGGAATTCTCTTATAACTGCTTCCATTTTCCTCAGCTAAGAATGAGAATTGGGAAGACGTGTTGGAGGTTTGAGGACAGAAGAGAAGGTATCTAGGCCTAGGATGAGCATGCACTGACAGCTGCACTCATGAATTTAAAGGAAGACTGGCTATCAAGGTTGTATGTTTTCCACTAGCCACGTACAGCTGCACAGGTGCAGGTGCTGAGTGGGTAGAGAAGTGAATGTCACCTGGGTTGGCACTCAACCAGCCAAGTTGAGAGACTCAAGAGCTGGTCAAGGGAGCTGATAGTACACTTGACAGACTCATAACCCCACCTTAGTGCTAACTGTCCTTTATCTCAGATATGCATATATGTCTAGAAAAAGTTATGTTGGCCTTAGACATTTTGCAGAGATTGAGGATAACTGAGTCACATATGTGATAGTGATCTAGTGCCATAGCCTCTGCTGTTGAGGGGATGACAAGGTAATCTAGTTCCTATATGTGCCTTTGGGGTTCCAGTTCAATTCTTCCTGCAAGGCCCACGAGGGTCACCCATCCTGTTCTTTCAAGAGGATCACTATCTCCTTTTTGTTTGTTGTTTGTTTTTTGAGATGGTGTCTTGCTCTGTCACCCAGGCTGGAGTGCAGTGGCGTGATCTCAGCTCACTGCAACCTCCACCTCCTGGATTCAAGCGGTTCTCCTGCCTCAGCCTCCTGAGTTGCTGGGATTACAGGTGCCCGCCACCACACCCAGCTAATTTTTGTATTTTTTAGTGGAGACGGGGTTTCACCATGTTGGCCAGGCTGGTCTCAAACTCCTGACGTTGAGTGATCTGCCCACCTCGGCCTCTCAAAGTGCTGAGATTACAGGTGTGAGCTACCACGTCTGGCCTCACTATCTCCTTTTTTTGACATGAGTATCCCTCTTTTTTGACCTGAGTATCTTTTGACATGAGTATCCTCTCAACCAGCCCCTATCATTTGAGATAATTTCAATCTATTTATCAAGTAACTAAGAATCTAAGAGAGCTTTTGGTGCCCCCAATTTGTTTTAAAATTGGTAACAGTATCTTGTCGTTGGATACTTTTCTATTGCTTCTAAAGTATGCATTTTCTTGCTTTATTTTACCCATATATGTATTTGGAGAGTGGAAAATGTGGTTGTTAAATGTATGGACTTTGGTATCAAGCAGACCTTGTTTTGAATCCTAGCTCATTACATCTTATCCTCCCAAATAGCAAATTTCTTCTATTGTGCTTTCATTATCATCAATGTAAAGAAATAGACTCTTATTGTTCAACGGCTTTATTACCAGGACCTCTCCTTGTATGAAATGTAAGCTTCATGTTTAGACGTCAGGATTCAGGAACATGTTTCAGCGAAGTATGACACATCCTAAAGGATGGCTAGTGTGGGAAATAGTGATTTTTTTCTGGATTATACTATTGTCAACACTTTAGATGTATCTGAACTACAACAGACTCCCTGAGGGTTCCTAGCTAAAGCTCAGATTTTGTTTTCAAAAGTCATTGAACTAAAACAGTAGCAAACAAACACACACAAAACAGATTATTTAAAGAAATCAAGACTGGGCGCAGCGGCTCATGCCTGTAATCCCAACATTTTGGGAAGCCAAGATGGGCAGATCACTTAAGGTCAGGAGTTCAAAACCAGCCTGGCCAATGTGGGGAAACCCCTATCTCTACTAAAAATAAAAAAATGTGGTGGGCACCTGTGGTTCTAGCTACTGGGGAGGCTGAGGCACAATAATTGTTTGAAACCGGAAGGTGGAGATTGCAGTGAGCTGACATCACTGCATTCCAGTCTAGGCAACAGAGCGAAACTCCATCTCAAAAACAACAAACAAACAAAAACAAATTATTACTGTGGCTGTATATCTCCTGAAATTTACATACAATAATTGCTTCTGACATATTCAAATACAATGCAAAAATTTGTCTATACTTTGAAAACCCTTCACGATTTAGAGACTTTGGGAATCATATAGCTAAAGGAACAGATGAGAAGACAATGCTTCTGAATCTTCTGATTCAATGTAAGTAATTGTTGGGTCCCCACTAGGAGCTCAGCCTGGCCAACCCCTGAGATAGGAGGAAGGGAAAAATACTGGGCTCCTGCTTTTTTTTTTCCTTTCTTTCCTTCTTTATTTATTTATTTTTTTTGAGACGAAGTTTCACTCTGTCACCCAGACTGGACTGCAATGGCGCTATCCCAGCTCACTGCAACCTCTGCCTCCCGGGTTCAAGTGATTCTCCTGCCTCAGGCTCCCAAGCAGCTGGGATTACAGGTGAACACCACCATGCCCGGCTAATTTTTTTTGTATCTTTAGTAGAGATGGGGTTTCACCATGTTTTCAGGCTGGTCTCAAACTCTTGACCTCGTGATCCATCCGCCTCGGCCTCCCAAAGTGCTGGGATTACAGGCATGAGCCACTGCACCCAGCCCCTGCTTTCAGAAAGTATCTAATTGGGCTTGGAGGGTGTGATTGTCAGAGGCGTGTGAACCAGAGCAACTCCATCTTAAATAGGAGCTGGGGAAAATGAGGCTGAAACCTACCGGGCTCATTCTCAGACAGTTAAGGCATCCTGAGTCACAGGATGAGATAGGAAGTTGGCACAAAACACAGGTCATAAAGACCTTGCTGATAAAACAGTTTGCAGTAAAGGAGCCAGCCAAAATCAAAATGGTGACGAGAGTGACCTCTGGTCGTCTTCACTGCTACACTCCCAGCAGCGCCATGACAGTTTACAAACGCCATGACAATGTCAGGAAGTCACCCTATATGGTCTAACAAGGGGAGGCATGAATAATCTACCCCTAGTTTAGCATATCATCAAGAAATAACCATAAAAATGGGCAACCAGTTGCCCTGGGGTTGCTCTGTCTATGGAGTAGCCATTCTTTTATTCATTTACTTTCTTGATAAACTTGCTTTCACTGTGCACTGTGGACTCGCCCTGAATTCTTTCTTGCACAAGATCCAAGAACCCTCTCTTGGAGTCTGGTTCAGGACCCCTTTCCTGTAACATGATGGTTAACACTGAGTGTCAGCTTGATTGGATTGAAGGATACAAAGCATTGATCCTGAGTATGTCTGTGAGGGTGTTGCCAAAAGAGATTAACATTTGAGTTAGGGCCGGGCGTGGTGGCTCACACCTGTAATCCCAGCACTTTGGGAGGCCGAGGTGGGAGGATCGCCTGTCAGGAATTTGAGACCACCTGACCAATATGGTGACGGGGTAAAACCCCGTCTCTACTAAAAATACAAAAATTAGCTGGGCGTGGTGGTGTGGGCCTGTAGTCCCAGCTACTGGGGAGGCTGAGACAGGATAATTGCTTCAACCTGGGAGGCAGCGGTTGCAGTGAGCCGAGATTGCGCCACTGCACTCCAGCCTGGGCGACAGAGCAGGGCTCTGTCTCAAAAACAAACAAACAAACAAACAAAAAACGTTTGAGTCACTGGGCTGGGAAAGGCAGACCCACTCTTCATCTGGGTGGGCACAGTCTACGCAGCTGCCAGCTAGAATATAAGCAGGCAGAAAACTGTGAAAAGGTGAGACTGGCCTAGCCCCCAGCCTACATCTTTCTCCTGTGCTGGATGCTTCCTGCCTTCCAACATCAGACTCCAAGTTCTTCAGTTTTGGGACTCGGACTGGCATTTCTTACTCCTCAGCTTGCAGACAGCTTGTGGGACCTTGTGATCATGTGAGTTAATACTTAATAAACTCCCCTTTATATATATATTTATGTATATATATATTTATATATATATAATCTATCTGTATAAAATCTATCTATCTATCTCCTATTAGCTCTTTCCCTCTAGAGAACCCTGACTAATACAGGGGACAGGGCTTACCTTCATTCCATTATATGAAGGTGAGGACTAAACTCTGATTTTTATTTTGCCCAAATTCCTATCTAAGGGGTGTGGGGTATCAAGCCCTGCAAATCATAAATTCTCTTCAGATGGGTTTTATTTAACACTAATCGTGGCTTAAACTCTCCAACCTGACTCTGGCATAACATTATGAGACAAGAAAGAAAATCAAAATATTTTACCCCCAAACATGTTTCTTCACCATATTTTGAAATGGTCATGCGAAGCCATTCTTTGTGGGGGCAAATTTGCATCTGTAAAGAATCTCTATTAACATAGCTAGAGCTTTTTATTCCAGACCCTCCCAATCCTAAAGAGATTAACTGAGATCTAAATAGGAAACATTTGTCATCTATTGTCTCTAAGGTCAGTCACTATAAGACTTTGAAAGAACCTTTGACCTTCACCATCTTTTATCTTAACCTGAACATTCTCTTTCCATCAACGCCAGGTCTTTAGAAAACTCAACCAATTATAAAAAAGAAAATTTTTAAATTCACCTATAGCCTGGAAGCCCCCCCTGCTTTGAGTTGTCCTGCCTTTCTGGACCAAACCAATGTATTTCTTAAATGTATTTGATTGATGTCTCCTGCCTCTCTAAAATGTGTAAAACCAAGCTGCACCCCGATCACCTTGGGCATGTGTTCTCAGGACCTCCTGAGGGCTGTGTCACAGGTCATGATGGTCACTCATATTTGGCTCAGAATCTCTTCAAATGTTTTACAGAGTTTGACTCTTTTCGTTGACAAAGGGAAATAGCTATATCTATCTATGTATATATAGACCTTATGTCAACCTTGTTTTTAATCCCAGCTTCATTTCTTCTATTGTGGTTTTATTATATTTGTAAAGAAATCGACTGCAGCCTTGAACTCTTGGCCTCAAATGATCCTCCCACCTCAGCCTGATGGGATCTATGCTATGATCTCACCACTGCACTTCAGCCTGGGTGACAGGGTGAGACCCTGTCTCAATAATTATAATAGTAATAATACATTTTTAAAAGTAAAAAAATGCAAGAAAGGCAAAATTAGGAATTTTTTGCAAATATTTTCTCAACCCTCACGACTGCCCTAGAAGATAGTATTAGTCCTCTTTCACAAATAAGAAAACCAAGGCTTCTAGAGGTTAAATTACTTGCCCGAGATCACTCAGATCAAAAGTGGGAGTTGCGCAAACAACTCCTTTAATTTCAGAGCTGAAACACCTGCCAACATGGCAGAAGTGCTGTGAATTATCAGGAAGAGGTGGGATCAGTGATGATTGATGGCACTGGGAGGCGGGGTGTATGTGAATTAGCTTTTTAAAAAGTAGCCGATAAAGAGACTAGGTCACAATGTCGTGTTTACTAGCGTCTAAGACAGTGCTTCACCACTGCTCACATGACAGAAAGCTCTTTCCCTGCTCTGCCCCCAAGACCCGTTCTCTCCCTGTGACATCTGTGGGGATTTCTCAAGGACATGGCTCCAGGGGTAATTTGTTTCAGCTGATGCTTTCTAAGGTTGCAAATCAATCTTATTAACCCAAGTTCCTCAGAGAGACTGACTACAGGAGGATAAAAGACTCAAGGGGAGGAAGTTGACGTTGGTGGTCCTTTTTTCACCTTTTCTCTTTCCAAAGTGGTGAAGTAGCTGGTATGTGGGTACAGAGTATGTCATAAGGACATTTCTTAGCAAATCCATGAGTTGACGCGTAAAAGCGGTTATATGCTAAGCTGACCTGGGATTAAAAGGTAAGTTGGGCATCCTTATAAGAACAAACCTTTCCAGCCAAGAGATCAAGCTGGTGAGCTCCGGCTGTTGCAATCTATACTGTAGAATGGCAGAGTCACCACGTTGAGTGTGACCTGGTGTCTAGGAATGGGAATTATTCTAATTCATCTTCTGTTTATTGGGAGATGACTTGGCTCTGTAGTGGAGAGAATATAGTCTTTGAAGTCAGACAGACCTAGTTCTAATTTTAGCTCTGTGACTCCTGAAAAGCTACCTGATTTCTCTACTGCTCAGTTTCCCCATTTGTTGAATGAGGATCATAATACTTACATGTGGGGTTACTGTGGTTATCAAATAACATGAAGTAAAAGGGCCAGGCATGGTGGCTCACGCCTGTAATCCCAGCACTTTGGAAAGCTAAGGAGGGCAGATTTCTTGATCTCAGGAGTTTGAGACCAACCTAAGCAACATGGTGAAACCCATCTCTACAAAAAATACAAAAATTAGCTGGGCATGGTGGCATGCACCTGTAGTCTCAGCTACTTGGGAGGCGGAGGCTGCAGTGAACCGAGATGGCTCCGATACACTCCAGCCTTCATAACAGAGCCAGACCCTGCCTCAAAAACAAACAAACAAACAAACAAACAAAAAACCCAAAAAAAAAGGAGGAGGGGGACAAAGTAAAAGGACATCCCAAGGTGGCTGACAGTAAATGGGTGGCCGCTATTTCTGTTATCAAAATCGATCCTCCAGTCTCTATGCCATGTGCGTATCTGGACAAGTTGCTTGGCTCCCAGCCGCAGTCTTGTTTATGTCCCTTTCCTACTTTTTAGAAGGTAAGTGTTCCAGGAAGAAAGCTCTGCACGTGTCAGTGAGGCCAAACAGCCCTGTGAGGAAAGGGCTCCTCTGGAATGGCGCCATTAGAGGGAAACCAGCATGAGACAGGGCTGCTGTGCAACCTGGGGAGATTCAGTTCACCTCTCTGTGCCTCCATGTCCTCGGTGTTATCTGGGGGTAATGAGAGCCGCCCATTGCACGATTGGAATAATCACATTTGTTATATATAAACAATCAACAAGGATTTTACTCTTAGCCGCCCACTCCTCATAATAGGTATTTGAGGAAATATCTGCCTCTTGACCTAGGGGGAAGGAGGATGATGGCCAGGCTGTCCAGAAAACCCACTGAGAGTAAGGCAGTGAATGTTCTCTGCAAACTGCGTCATGCTGGACCTAGCTGGAGCATTCCTGACCCCTGAAGCATGGGTGCTAGCATGTGTGTTTTACACTCACAGGTGCAGTAACTTTAAATTCCTCAAATCCCCTGAGTGCAAGGCCATGGCTCAGAGAAGCCCTGCAGACAACGGCATTAATCTCCCCTACAAGGACTTGACCTCCGAGGTAACCAGGCGCCGAGTCACCATGACCACGAGGTACCTAAAATCTTTCCTCTGGATCGCTTGTGGGGTTGGGATGGAGCATAACACTGAGCCCCAGCAAGTGCCTGAAACTGTAGCTGGCACTGGTTATTTAAATGTATTTAATGCTGCTGCAAGACACGTTTCACAGAAGAGGAAACTGCTTTGTCATCCATTGTGGAAAACAGACTTTTCTCACATGGCCCTTCAAAGGGTGATGACACCCATTTGTGTATGTTCACTGCGTGGGTGGTGGTGGGATAAACTTCACATTGGTGGCTCTTGATAGAGGGTGGGGAGTGGGGATCACTTTGTTTTGTTTTGTTTTTTCGAGACAGGGTCTCGCTCTGTCACCTGGGCTGGAGTTCAGTAGTGCAATCACAGCTCACTGTAGCCTCAGCCTCAGCCTCAACCTCCTGGGGTTTAAGCAATCCTCCCACCTCAGCCTCCCACCAGCCATGCGCCACCATGTCTGGTTAATATTTTGTATTTTTAACAGAAACAGGGTTTTGCCATGTTGCCCAGGCTGGTCTCAAACTCCTGGGCTCAAGTGGTCCACCTGCCTCGGCCTCCCAAAGTGCTGGGATTACAGACGAGAGCCACTGTGCCTGGCCCAAGCTGACACCTCTAGCTTGAGCTCTTCGTTGGGTACATTATGAGATTAAAAATAATAATCTTACTAAATCTGTTAAGAAGTTGGTCAAAAAAATCAAAATTATTGATTTGAAATAAAAAATACAGATTCCATCTAATGTTGTTTACAATGCCCTTTGACCTTAGAATTTATTAGGATTTAAGATACTAACAAATGAATAGGAATTAGGTACCATTTCTTAGTTACCATACATGGGAATGTTAACTCCTTGTTGATAGTGGTGCACGGCCAGTTTGACACCACGGGTTTAGACCGTGAGAGTGGGCATTGTCTGCAGGAAGTGTGGTCCCTGCGCTCTAATGTCCATCCAAGGACGAGATGGCACAATTCTGCGGCCTGTCCTAGCCACCAAACAATTCCTTTCCTATCATCCCACATCCTTTCAGCAACATTAGGGATCAGCTTTGACTGGGAGATGGCAGCCGTGAACTTGTGGCCAGATTAAAATTTAAATTTGGATTCCAGTTCTGCCTTCTGGTCACATGATCTGGGTAAATCACCTTCTGTCTCAGCTTGCTCAGCTGAAAGATTTAATGTGGGGGCTGAGATTCTACATGTGGTTACTTTCTAGGTAATTTCTAGTCCCTGGAACATAGTAAATGTTCAGGGAACAGTTAAATCTGAACCTGTAAAAGCTTGACAGGCTAGTCCTATGCGCTTGCAAGGCAAGGTTTGCCCAGCCCTGGAGAGGATGGGAAGACCCTGGTATACTCCAGCAGAAGGGGAGGTGAACCTCGCAGCCTGGCGATGGGGACAAGTTAGGCCAAAGGGAGCTGTGAAGTGAACCTGAGAATGGACTGGCCCTACGAATAGCTGGAATGCAAATGCAAGATTTAGACACAGCCTGTCCCAGGATGAAATGCACAGAGGCCAGTAGGGGATGGAGAAAGCTAATTGATGGGAAGAACTCCTGCTCTAATCCTAAGAGACCCTTGGAGGATGGGGGTGGAGGAGTGAGGGTGCAGACTCCAACTCTGTTGGTTCCATGGCACCAACGGGGACAGCTGAGCTCACTCTGAGGAGAGCTGACTGACAAAGTGTTCATAAAGTAGATCTCATTTCTGCAAGGTGAGTGTGGCTGGAGGAGCTTGAAAGGATGTCCTCTAAAATGTTAACTATTCTCTTTAGATGCTGGCATCTGGGGTATTTCTTTTGTTCCTTCTTTTTGGTTGTTTTGAGACAGGGTCTCACTCTGTCACCCATGCTAAAGTGCAATGGTACAATCACAGCTCACTGTATCCTCGATCTCCCAGGCTCAAGCAATCCTCCCACCTCAGCCTCCCGAGTAGCTGGGACCACAGGTACATGCTACCATACCTGGCTAATTTTTATTTTCTTGTGGAGAGGGGGTCTCCCTATGTTGTCCAGGCTGGTCTTGAACTCCTGGGCTCAAGTGATCCTTCTACCTCAGCCTCCCAAAGTGCTGGGATTATCTGTATCTGCATGAACCACCATGCCCAGTCTGTTCTTTCTCTCTATTTATTTAAACCCCTATCTTTGGGCCGGGCGCGGTGGCTCAAGCCTGTAATCCCAGCACTTTGGGAGGCCGAGACGGGCGGATCACAAGGTCAGGAGATCGAGACCATCCTGGCTAACACAGTGAAACCCCGTCTCTACTAAAAATACAAAAACTTAGCCGGGCGAGGTGGCAGGCGCCTGTAGTCCCAGCTACTCGGGAGGCTGAGGCAGGAGAATGGCGTGAGCCCGGGAGGCGGAGCTTGCAGTGAGCTGAGATCCGGCCACTGCACTCCAGCCTGGGTGACAGAGCGAGACTCCGTCTCAAAAAAAAAAAAAAAAATAAACCCCTATCTTTATTCAAATGGCATTCAATGTGCCTTTCTTCCTAGAAAAGAGATAATTACCCAGAAAAGTGATGAAGCCAAGGAGATGCTCTCCCACTTGGATTTGGAACAAACCCCTCCCCCTCGCAGGACCCACCTCACAGTACCTCCTGCCCCACCTCCTTCTCCAGCTGAGGATCCCACAGTCTCCTAAGATGTGAAACTTATTTTGAAGTGAATTCTTACACAGAACTCCAGAAAACAGTTTCAGTGGCATTCTTGAGGTTTGTCTTAGAAGATTCTTGAAGATCTTTGTTCTTTCCTATTTTTCTTCATCACCTAGAACCACTATAGAGCATGGTTTACCCTTGCTAATATACTTAGCCGTTTTTGGTTTTTCAATCCAAGTCTCTGATATGATATGCATATATTTTGATCTTTCATTTATGTTATGTTATAGAACTGTTGCTGTAGTCAGTTGTATTCAAATTAATAAACAATTATCAGGCCTCGTTGTTTATTACTAAATCTGAATCAGTGAAAAGTCTAGGCCTTTGAAGTCCAGAATTTAAAGATCTTAGGTCCTGGGAAGCCTGAGGTAGCTGGATTTTCAAAACACAACCTGAGACACTACAGTTGTGTGGCCCTGTATTTTGGAGCTGCATTCCCATGCCATGTGCTGGGGCTACGGTGGTTGACTTTCACGTTTATTGACAGTGTTTTTAAAGTTTGCTTCCGGGAGATTTGAAGTGATTTTCAAACTCTGTAACAGAAAACTCTACCCTGAAAAGCAGCCAAGTGTAGAGTGGTTCTGCTGGGGAGAAGTCTATTGCTTGAGTCCTCTCCAAGCTCCTTGACAGGCCCCAGTGCACCTCTAAGGACTTCCAGGGCTCTTCAAAATTGTATGAAGGCATCAAAAATGTGACAATTCTGGCATACATATACATATAAAAAATATCCCCACGTGTCATCCTTTATTTCATCTGCTTCTTCCTAGAGTCCTTGCAGCTGTTCTCTCTCCGGGCCTGCGCTGATACCTGTGCTCTGACTCCCCTATGAGAAAGGGAGTCAAAACCTCTGTACCCCATTGTGGAGTTGGGGCAATCACTCTGTGATCTCCCCCGACCCCATGCATTTAGTAAAACCAACGTGCCTTCTTTAAAAACAAAAAGTGCTCCAGTCCTTCTACCCCCATAGTAGCGGACTGTGCCGTTGGTGTGGAAGTTGGGCTTCTTACCTGTGGCCTTCAGCAGTGTGGGGCAGGGAAGGAGCCTGCACTGAGTGTCTGTCATTGCCAGCTGGATGCTGGACATACACATCTCTCTCTCCTCAGTCTGGTGAGGAAACGGGCCTGCACTGTCCAATAGGACGACCACTAGCCACTTGTGACTACTTCGATTTAAATTCATTAAAATAAAATAAAATAAATTCAGTTCTTCAGTCATTCTAGTCACATTTCAAGTGCTTAGTAGCTTTGTGCAGCCAGTGGCTTCCCTATGGGATGTTGCAGATATAGAATGTGACTGCCATTAAAGAGAGTGCTATGTGGCTGGGTGTGGTGGCTCACCCCTGTAATCCCAGCACTCTGGGAGGCAGAGGTGGGTGGATCACCTGAGGTCAGGAGTTTGAGACCAGGCTGGCCAACATGGTGAAACCCTGTCTCCACTAAAAATACAAAAATTAGCTGGGTGTGGTGGTGTACACTTGTAATCCTAGCTACTTGGGAGGCTGAGGCAGGAGAATCACTTGAACTTGGGAGGTGGAGGTTGTGGTGAATTGAGATTGCATCCTGTGCTTCAGCCTAGGCAACAGGGTGAGACTCTGTCTCAAAAAAAAAAAAAAAAGTTCTGTTAAACAGTGATGGGGCAGAGGTTAAACATGTCCGAGGACACGCAGCCAGTTAGCAACAGAATCAAAGAGAGGTCAGGCTGGGAAAGACTAATTCTTGTGCTTTATTTCCATTTGGTTTCTGAACACATTCTAGGATGTTCTCTCTGTTCATTTGTTCGAATATCGAGTACCTACTATGTGAGCATGGCACTGTTCTAGGGATATATCACTGTACAAAACAATCCCTACCCCATGAGGTTTATATTCCAATGGGGAAAGACTAACAAAAAACATACACAATGTAAGGCCAGGTGCAGTGACTCACGTCTCTAGTCCCAGCACTTTGGGAGGTCAAGGTGGGCAGATCGCTTCAGCTCAGGAGTTTGAGACCAGCCTGGACAATGTAGCAACCTCATATCTACAAAAACATACAAAAATAATTTAGCTGGGCATGGTGGCGGGCTCCTGTAGTCCCAGCTACTTGGGAGGCTAAAGTGCAAGGATCACTTGAGCCTGGGAGGTGGAGGTTGCAATAAGCTGAGATTATGCCACTGCACTTCAGCCTGGGTAACAGAGTGAGACCGTCTCTCAAAAACAAGACAAATACACAATGAAGAAATAGTGAATTATACATCAGGAGGTGATAAGTATAATGGAAAAGATGTGTTAAAGCAGTGAAACAGGGTAAGGGAGATTAGAAAGTGCAGGTTGGTTGTCATGTTAAACAGTGTGGTCTGGGTAGGTGTATGAGTCCATTGTAACGCCACTGATAAAGGCATACCCGAGACTAGGAAGAATAAGAGGTTTAATTGGACTTACGTTCCACATGATTCTGAGGGGAGGCCTCAGAATCATGGCGGAGGGCAAAAGGCACCTCTTACATGGTGACAGCAAGAGAAAATGAGGAAGATGCAAAAGCAGAAACCCCTAATAAAACCATCAGATCTTGAGAGACTTATTCACTGCTCGGGAACAGTGTAAGTGGAAACTGTCCCCGTGATTCAGGTTATCTCTCACCAGGTTCCTCCCACAGTATGTGGGAATTAAGGGAATATAATTCAAGTTGAGATTTGGGTGAGGACACAGCCAAAACGTATCGTTCTGTCCCTGGCCCCTTAAAATCTAATGTCCTCACATTTCAAAACTAATAATGCCTTCCCAGCAGTCCTCCAAAGTCTTAACTCATTTCAGCATTAACCCAAAAGTCCATAGTCCAAAGTGTCATCTGAGACAAGGCAAGTCCACCTATGAGCCTGTAAAATCAAAAGCAAGCTAGTTACTTCCTGGATACAGGAGGGTACAGGTATTTGGTAAATACAGCCATTCCAAATAAAAGAAACTGGCCAAAACAAAGGGGTTACAGGGCCCATGCAAGTCTGAAATCCAGCGGGGTAGTCAAATTTTAAAGCTCGAAAATGATCTCCTTTGACTCCAGGTCTGTAGGGCCTCTTGAGGAAGGTGGCATTTGAACAAAGACTTGAAGCCAGTGATGAAGTTAGGTGTGTGGACATTTGGGACAGAGGGAAGAGCTAGTGCAAAGATTCAAAGGTAGAAGTGTGCCTGGTGCATTCAAGGAGAGCAAGGAAGCTTGAGTAGAGTGGATCAGGGAGTTTTGTGGGATGGAGGCACAGTGGTGGAGGAAGGAGGCAGATGATGTGGGGTTTTGTAAGAACTCTGACTTTGACTTTGAATGAGATGGGAAGCCATGGAGGTTTTCAGAAAAAGAGGCGTGATCTGGTTTGTGTCTTAATGGGATTGTTCTGGCTACAGCATTGAGAGTAGGCTGCATTGGTCGGGGGAACAGAAGCAGGTCAGCTGCTATTGTAGTAATCCAGGAACAAGACGATGGTCATTTAGACCAGTTACAATTGGGGTGATGAGAAATATGGGCAGATTCTGGATCTATGTGTTTGAAGATGAAACCTACAAAAGCTGCTGATGGATTGGATGTGGGGTATGAGAGAGAGGTGGGTAAAGGATAACTCCAAGATTTTTGGCCCGAGCAACTAGAGGGATGGAGTTTCCTCAGCCATAAGAAGAGCAGATTTACCTGGGTGCAATGGTTCATGCTTGTGGGGGCTGAGGCAGGAGGATTGCTTGAGGCCAGGAGTTTGAAACCAGCCTCTTCAACATAAGGAGACCCTGTCTCTACAAAAAAAAAAAAAAAAGCCAAGCATAGTGGCCTAAACCTGCGGTCCTACCTACTTGGGAGGCTCAAGCTGCTTCTTGCTTGAGCCCAGGAGTTTGAGGATACAGTGAGCTATAATTTGCCACTGCCCTCCAGCCTGGGTGATAGAGTGAGACTTTGTCTCAAAAAAAAAAAAAAAAATTAAAAAATAGTAATAAAACCAGCAGATTTGATGTGTCTGATGAGGAAAGAGGAGAAGGTCAGATGTTCAATATGTGCTAGTTTGACATGCCTAACAGACATCTAAATGGAGATGCCAAGGGGGCAGGTGATGTGTGAATCTGGAGTTGAGGAGTAATCACTAGGCTGGAGACATAAACATGAGGTTCGTTAGCATATGTGAGTTGGAATCTAAAGCCCTGATGTTAGATGAAATGCCCAAAGGAATGAGTAGATAAGAAGAGACCCTAAACTGAGCCCTGGGGTGCTTCAATCTTGAGAGGGAGCTAACCTGTAATCCCAGCACTTTGGGAGGCTGAGGCGGATGGACTGCCTGAGGTCAGAAATTCAAGACTAGCCTGACCAACATGGTGAAACCCCGTCTGTACTAAACATACAAAAATTAGCTGGGTGTGGTGGCAGGTGCCTGTAATCCCAGCTACTCAGGAAGCTGAGGCAGGAGAATCGGTTGAACCTGGGAGGCAGAGGTTGCAGTGAGTCGAGATCACACCATTGCACTCCAGCCTGGGCAACAACAGCGAGACTTAATCTCAAAAAATTAAAATTAAAATTAAAATTAAAAGTCGGGGTTAAAAGGAGGAACCAGCAAAAGAAACAAAGAAGGAACAGTCAAAAATGGAAGAGGAGTCTAACATTCTGGAAGCTTCATGAAGAAAAAGTTTTTCTTCCTTTTGTTTCCTCTTCCTGTTTCTTCTCCTCTACCCTCTTCTTCCCTCCCAAAGCCTGATGCAGTAGGTTATGGAGAGAAAGAACAGGAGCCATGGGAAGGGCTGTGCAAACAGGATTGGCTCATCTCAGCATCTCAGTGTCTTTCTACCTTCCACTTTTCATTCAAACACCTGGCAGGTAGAGGTGCTTAGTAGGATCAATGAGCTCATGCATTCTGATTTCTGGACTTTTCAGTTTTTAAGAGTCTGCTGTCAGTGGGGGAGAGTGGTTGGCACCCAGATGTTATGGGCTAAATGGTATCCCCACCCCAAATTCATATCTGAAAGTCCTAATCCTAACACTTTATCTTTAACTTTTAGGTTTTTTTTTAGACAGAAACTTGCTCTGTTGCCCAGGCTGGAGTGTGGTGACATGATCTCTGCTCACTGCAGGCTTCGCCTCCCAGGTTCAAGCAATTCTCCTGCCTCAGCCTCTCAAGTAGCTGGGATTACAGGTGTGCACTACCACACCTGGCTAATTTTTATATTTTTAGTAGAGACGGGGTTTCACTATGTTGCCAGGCTGGTCTTGAACCCCTAACCTCAAGTGATCCTCCCGCCTTGGCCCCCCAAAATCCTGGGACTACAGGTATGAGCCACCGTACCTGGCCCTAATCCTAATACTTTAGAATGTAACTGTCTTTGGAGATAGGGCCTTCAAAGAGGTGATTAAGCTAAGCTTAGGTCATTAGGGTGAAAAGAGATTGTACATGTACAGACATGTACAGAGGGAAGATAATGTGAAGATGTAGAGAACAGCCAGTCATCTATAAGCCAAGGAGAGAGGCCTCAGAAGAAACCAACCCTGCTGACAACTTGATCTTGGACTTCCAGCCTCCAGAATTGTGAGAAAATTAATTTCTGTTGTTTAAGCTATGAAAGGAAAATAAATCTTGGGGTCCCAAAATCACTAAGCTAAAGTGAAAAGTCAAGCTGAAAACTACTTAGAGTAAACCTGCCTCCCATTCTGTTCAAAGTCACCCCTCTGCTCACTGAGACAAATACATATCTGATTGTCTCTTTTGGAGAGGCTAATCAGAAACTCAGAAAAATGCAACTGTTTGTCTCTCACCTACCCATGACCTGGAAGCCCCCTCCCTTCTTGAGTTGCCCCACCTTTTGGACAGAACCAATGTACATCTTGATTGGTGTCTCATGTCTCCCTAAAATGTATAAAACCAAGCTGTTCCCCAACCACCTTGGGCACATGTCATCAGGATCTCTCCTGAGGCTCTGTCATGGTGCCCTCAACCTTGGCAAAATAAACTTTCTAAATTAACTGAGACTTGTCTCAGCTATTCAGGGTTCAAAAGCCACCCTGTCGGTGGTATTTGTTATGGGGGTTCAAGTATATTAATACACCAGTGGAGAGGCATTTTGAGATCTCATCCTCTCCCTCCTCATTCATGGCATGTGTAACCTTAATGAGAATAAACTCCCAGGGGAAAAGAAAAGCCAGGCCTGGTGCAGTGGCTCACGCCTGTAATCCCAGCACTTTGGGATGCTGAGACAAGCAGATTACTTGAGGTCAGGAGTTTGAGACCAACCCGGCCAACATGGTGAAACCCCTGTCTCTACCAAAAATACAAAGATTAGTTAGGCATGGTGGCACATGCCTGTAATCCCAGCTACATGGAAGGCTGAGGCAGGAGAATCAATTGGATCCCAGAGGTGGAGGTTGCAGTGAGCCGAGATAGCACCACGGCACTCCAGCCTGGGTGACAGAGTGAGACTCCTCAAAAAAAAAAAAAAAAAAAAGGCTGCCTCATGGGTCTGGCCATTGGAACTCAGAGGACACCAAATCTGGAACTGGAAACAGAGATGTGGATGCCAGCAGCAAAGCTGGAATCTGCCTGATGGTTAAAATCAGGTGTGAGACACTCTGCCTGGGTCCTCCCCGCTGAGTGCCAGGTGCCAGTGTGCCCTCACCCTCACTTGTCTCAAGCATAGATGCCACCTCAAAGACGTGGGGAGACGAAAAGCCTGAATTGGTTGACAACACACTGATGTGGTGGAATCCAAGCTGAACTGGCAAAGGAAGTGTTCTACCATTAGGTAAGATGGCAACTGAAGAGGGAAATTAAGTTTGTCATTAAAACATAATGCAGTCAGGTGTGGTGGCTCATGCCTGTAATCCCAGCACTTTGGAGGCTGAGGTGGGAGGATTACTTCAGGCCAGGAGTTTGAGACAAGCTGGGCAACATAGTGCAATCCTGTCTCTACAAAAAAATTTAGAAAATAATATTGCTATAAGGGCTGGGAGGATAACGGACTTGTTAATGGGTGTAGAGTTTCAGTTTTACAAAATGAAAAGTGTTCTGGAGATGGATGGTCATGATAGTTGCCCGATAATATGAATGTGTTTAACACCACTGAGCTGTGCCCTTATAAATGGCTGGGATGGTACATTTTGTTACATTTTACTGCAGTTTTAAGAGTTGGAAGAACAAAACAATGCTGTAAGGTTTCTCCACCTGAGGTTGTGGCTTATAAAATTCATGCTCCTGATGACTGATAAAAACTGAAGTGGAAGGGCCAGGTGTGGTGGCTCACACCTGTAATCCCAGCACTTTGGGAGGCAAAGGTGGGCGGATCACGAGGTCAGGAGGTCAAGACCATCCTGGCTAATACGGTGAAACCTCATCTCTACTAAAAAAAAAAAAAAAAAAGAAAATTAGCCGGGCATGGTGGCGGGCACCTGTAGTCCCAGCTACTTGGGAGGCTGAGGCAGGAGAATGGCGTGAACCTGGGAGGCGGAGTTGCAGTGAGCTGAGATTGCGCCACTGTGCTCCAGCCTGGGCAACAGTGAGACTCTGTCTCAAAACAACAACAACAAGCCAAACTGAAGTGGAGTTAGGGTGAATAGAGGGTGGGTTCAGGGGAGAGATGGAAAGATTGCTCAGGTAGTGTCAAGAGCACCAGGAGATGCAGGTGGGAAGGTGTGGATGCTGCTATTTGCTTGGCGTCATCCTGCACAACACCTCAAAACCAGGCACAAGCCTCTCAGTTACACACACACACATCCTGCAATCACGTCTCCCAACCTGAAGGAATTACTTGATGGTTGGAATCTGTACCCTTCTCTTAAGCAAAGATTCCCACAAAGTTCAAGGCAGAGAATGTTGGGTAAGAAAATTTTATTTCACAATGCAAAGGGTTATGTGAGATCCAACTGTATTCTATCTGAAGCATTAGAAGCCAATTGTAGTAAATGCATCTTACTTATGTTCGATGCTGGCCAGAGGAGCTATTCTGCTTCCTTTAGAAGTTATGCTTTTCATTGTGGCTTGTGGTAACCATGTAACATGCAAGAGCAATGGTTTTCAGGAAGAAACTACTATACCTTATAGCTTTTGCCCCAAATCACAAGAAAACTTGAACTATGTCATTAAACATCCCATAAATGCTGACAGAAGAAAAGGATATTTATTCTCATATGAAATTGTCTATGCCCTCAGACTACAATTCCTGCATAGTCAGATGGTGACCATGTTCATCCTTGTGGATTAATGAAAACCTGGAAAGCAGTCAGAGCTGCCTGGGCCCTGGCTGGCTGGCTCTCCCTTCAGCCTGCTCCCCTCAGGAGCCCTGAGCATCTCCTTCTGCCATTGCTGGTACAGCTTGAAGGCTTTTCACATCTTGGAGAGCTTGATGTCATAAGTGACCATGTTCAAGTTGTCCCAGGCAAAGAGTTTCTTCTCCAGGGGGTTGTAGTCAATCATGCTGCTGTACTTGTAGCGGTTCTTGAATGGGATGGTCAGGGTCTTGCTGATACCTGTGCCTGTGTCATAAGCAAAGTTGACGGTTGCATCTGCTGAGGAGTAGCTGCTAACGGTGTACAAGGTGCCACAGATGATGAAGGCATTGGCGACTGACTGCTTACGGATGTTCGTCTCCCAGGTTTGTTCAAGTTCCAGATTCTCTGGGTTCAGTTTGGAGAGGACAATGGCACCTTTGGCCTCATCAGTACTGTAAATGACCCAGAGGCCTGATTCATCCACAGCCAAGTCAATGTCTGTGTAGCCACCCCAAGAATACGGGAACTGTCCGTGGTAGCCGGCTCCAGGGATTTCCTTCTCAGCCTTCACTGTCTCGGTATTCAGCTCATATCTTATGACAGTTCTGGACTCAGCGCCCTGGAAATAGAGGCTCCCCGAGTACACCACAGCACCGGTGCTTTCCAGTGGCCTGGGCAGTATGTGAACCTTAGAAGGGTAGCCCTGCATAAACTGGCTGATGAGGTCATACTCAAAAACCTGGCGGACATCTGTGCCAACTGTGTCAATTCTCCATGTGGTCTCCCGGGTGTAGGGGTAGGTGGGCTTGGGGTCTCGCATCCACACACCGTACTTGCCAGTAATTGTTTCTGCTGTTCTCAGCGTGAGAGGCTCTCCTACCCAAACTAGTTCTCCACATCCTGGTGAATTCAGAAAAGAAAACGAAGCACCACTTAATCCATAATCTTTCCAAACACAGACAGTGATCATGCGGAAGCTTGGCAGAGCCAGTAGATGTGAGAGCCCTAGGGACAAATCGTCTGGGTTTAAAGCCAGGCTCTGCCACCCACTGGCTATGTGACTTTCAGTAAGTTACTTAGCTCTCTATGCCTCCGTTATCGCATTTGTAAAAGGGGATACTAATAGTCTTTTGGGTAGTAGGGCTGTTGTAAATTTTGAATGTAATTATATATGTTAAGTGCTTGGTATAGAGTAAATATGTGGTAAATGCTATGTGATCAATCTGTGTTTCATGTTATTGACAATTATTGCTACCACTCAGGGGCATGCATGGGAGTGGGAGCTACAAATATTTAAAGTACAATTCACTCAGTATCAGTTGTAAGGATGAAAGTTGCACGGAGGGCTTCAACTGCGTTTGTAATATTCTACTTAAGCTGAGCAGGGACTCATGGGTATTCATTGTATTACTTATTGTGACTTTCATGCCTGGTTTGTTTCATTACTATAAGATAGGAGAGAGAAAAATCAACTCATAAGAATAATCTCCATACAACAAAGTTTTTCGAGCCCGATCTGATGAGTCATATATTTCATACATCATTTTAATATAATAAACATGAAAATAATTATTTTTTTGAGACAGGGTCTTGCACTGTTACCTAGGCTGGAGTGCAGTGGTGCAATCACAGTGCACTGCAGCCTCGACCTCCCAGGTTCAAGCAGTCCTCCCATCTCAGCCTCCTGAGTTGCTGGGACTACAGGTGCCTGCTACCACTCCTGGCTAATTTGGTTTAGAAAATAATTTTTTAAATGTAGTGAAGAGACTGTTGAAAATTTAGAGTTACCAGAATCACAACGGATGTCTGTAATTTTTTTTTTTTTTTTTTTTTTTTTTTGAGACGGAGTCTCACTCTGTCACCCAGGCTGGAGGGTAGTGGCGTGATCTTGGCTCACTGCAACCTCTGTCTCCTGGGTTCAAGCAATTCTCTGGCCTCAGCCTCCCAAGTAGCTGGGATTACAGGTGCGTGCCACCATGCCTGGCTAATTTTTGTATTTTTAGTAGAGACAGTGTTTCACCATGTTGGCCAGGCTGGTCTTGAACTCCTGACCTCAAGTGATCCGCCAGCCTCAGCCTCCCAAAGCACTGGGATAACAGGAGTGAGCCACCGCGCCTGGCCCAGATTTCTCTACTTTTAATGGGCACCTTCGGTTTCCTCATAGAAGGTAGAAACACTTTGCTGCTCATATCTTAGAGAACCGTGTTTTAAATATTTTATAACCACTCTTTGCGTGCATGCCCTTCAGTGCCAGTAATCATTGTCAATAACATGGATAGTCAAAGTTTCTGGAAATCACAGTATTAGTCATAAAGTTGGACTTTCAGGGAACACTTTGAAGAGAGCCAAACTGTACTTTTCCTAAGTGGCCAAAGTTCAGAAAACATACTGTTAGTAACAGATTGTGGCTGAGATGGTGCTTGGTGTACACCTGTCCCTAAAATAAAGATATGAAGGCGCTACTGAAAAATGTAACTTCTCAAGTATACTTAATTCTACATGACAATCAAGGGGATGAAATCAACACATCTCTCATCTTGCCCTGTGCAGCCCAGCCCAGCCTCCCAAGTGTGGGTGATTGGATAGAGGGCTTTGTTAGGGAAAGGCTGGCTCCTGCAGACCTGCTCTGACAAGGGAACAGAGCGAGAGAGAGTTCTGTTCTTCTCCTCCCCTCCCTCTGCTCCCAGGGAAGTTAGTTTCCCCTTTGGGTGGGCATTTACCCTATACTGATTCTCTGAAACACAGCACTAGACATGAATAAAGACCATGTGGGCACAAAAGGGAAGAAACCTTAACTTCATACCGTTGTCTCCCTCTCTACTCCGGAGATGGCCAGATGGGCTCTCCTTCAAAATTCGGGAAGCAGGAACTTCAGTTAGCTCGGACTTCAGTTCCTGGAAGGCCAAAGTGTCCAAATTCCATGTAGAAACTGCATTAAAAGAAAGAGACAAAATTTTACTATAAGAAAAATATGGCCCAAGGATTGACTATGTTGAGGATGACATTTGAATAGGCTGCCGGCTGGGCATGGTGGCTCATGCCTTTAATTCCAGTACTTTGGGAGGCTGAGGCAGGCAGATCACCAGAGGTCAGGAGTTCGAGACCAGCCTGGCCAACATGGTGAAACCCTGTCTTTGCTAAAAATACCAAAAAACCAGCTGGGTGTGGTGGCAGGCTCCTGTAATCCCAGCTTCTTGGGAGGCTGAGGCAGGAGAATTGCTTGAACCCAGGAAGTGGAAGTTGCAGTGAGCCAAGACTGCACTATTGCGTTTCAGCTTGGGCAACAAGAATGAAACTCTGTCTCAAAACTAACTAACTAGATAAGTAGGCTCCCAAAGATATGGTGTTTGAGATTTGATTTTAAATAAGGACAGGGGATGGGGTAGGGGTCAGAGAAGGGAAGATAAAAACTGATTGGACTGTGCTGATAACGGTTGGGCCTGAGTGATGGCTACATTGGAGTTCATTGTAGTCTCTATACTTTTGTGAATGTTTGAACAATCCCATAATTAAAAATCTCATAAATAATAAATTGCATAGCAATGTGCCTGCCTTACAGTAGGATATTCAAAATCAAATAAGGTTTTAATTAATTTCCACTAGAAGGGCTGATTTGTGAATAGGTGAGCTGTAATTTCAGGAATATGGAGACAGTCCTCAGCATCTTCTTAGATGTCTGAATTTCAACAATTAAAAATTCACGAAAAATTAGCTGGGCATGGTGGTAAGCATCTGCAGTCCTAGGTACTTGGGAGGCAGATGTGGGAGGATTGCTTGAGCCCAGGAGTTCAAGGCTGCATTGAGCTATGATCCTGCCACTGCACCCCAGCCTGGGTAACAGAGCAAGGCCCGGTCTCAAAAACAAACAAACAAACAAAAAAAGAGGCCAGGCACAGTGACACACGCCTGAAATCCCAGCACTTTGGGAGGCCAAGGCGGGAGGATCACTTGAGGCCAGGAGTTCAAGATTAGCCTGGCCAACATCGCGAAATTCCATCTCTACTAAAAATACAAGAATTAGCCGGGTGTGGTGACACGTGCCTGTAGTTCCAGATACTCAGGAGGCTGAGGATCATTGAACCCAGGAGGCAGAGGTTGCAGGGAGCCGGGATTGTGCAACTATACTCCAGCCTGGGCAACAGAGCAAGACTCTGTCTCAAGAACAACAACAACAAAAAGAATTTAATTGTGGCTCATGTCTGTAATCCCAGCACTTTGGGAGGACAAGACAGGAGGAGCACTTGAACCCAGCTGTTCAAGACCAGCTTGGGCAACATAGGGAGACTCCTTCTCTTAAAAAAAAAAAAAAAAAAAAAAAGATAAAACTGTACTGCATGACTTAAGGTTTCTTCCCTTGTTATATGCAAATATTCTTGTAAGAAGTAACATATTAAGCTTTATACTTTCAGTAGAAATATTCTGCCTGATTCCTTTCTGAGATCAGTTTTGCATAATGGAGAGGCAGTGTGCGCACAGTTCCTACAGGAGTTTGGGGTGGGGGCGGCGCGCCATACAGAAGGGAAGCGGGTGGGCAGCACTGGTTAGACAGTAAGTGATCACAGTGTGCTACATGTCTCTACTCTTGCTTAGGATTATGATCTCACAACAGTTCTTGAATACGAGGATGAGGCAATAGCCACAAGGAACACGCTTGGCTGTTTTAAAATGCAGTTTGGCCAGGCATGGTGGCTTACACCTGTAATCCCAGCATTTTGGGAAGCCAAGGCAGACAGATCACTGGAGCCCAGGAGTTCAAGACAAACCTGGGTAACATGGTGAAAACCCATCTCTACAAAAAATACAAAAAGTTAGCCAGGTGTGGTGATGTGTACCTGCAGTCCCAGCTACTTGGGAGGCTGAGGTGGGAGGATCACTTGAGCCCAGGAGGTCAAGGCTGTGGTGAGCAGTGACCGTACCACTGCACTCCAGCCCTGGCATAGAGTGAGACCCTGTCCTCCCCTCCAACCTCCCAAAAAACCCATCACGTGCACACAAAACCAAATAAAACGCAGGTTTGATGAATATTCAGGTATGGCAAGGCCAACATCCCAGGAGGCAATTGTCACTGAAAAGCAAGTTAAAGCCAAATTATGGAGACAGTAAAAAGATCAGCAGTTTTTGGGTGAGGAAGGGATGACAAGGTGAGGCACAGAGGATTTTTAGAGCAATGAATACTGTGTATGATGCTATAATGGTGGACACACGGCACTATGCATTTGTCCAAACCCATAGAAGGCGCAACACAAAAAATGAACTCTAATTTAAACTGTGGACCTTGGGTGATGTGATGCAGGTTCATCAGCTGTAACAACTGCTCTGGCGGGAGATGATGATAATCAGGGAGGCTGTGCATGTGTGGGGGGCAGTAGTATCTGGGAACTCTCTGTACTTTTCTCTCGATTTTGTTGTGAACATAAAACTGCTCTAAAAAAAAAATCATTTTTACAAGTTGTTGTACTCACAGATCCCAAGAGGAAGGGGGCCACACTAAGCCCAGGAGGCCACCTGGGGAAGCACCAGGGTTGCTCCAGAGGAAGAGGGTGCCGGGGGAAAGTGTGGGAAAGAGCCTTTATTCTTTCTATGGGAAGAAAAGGGGAGGCAGGGTAAGCGGGTTTAGGATTGGGGAGTTCGAATAATTTCAGCAGGCTCTGGGGTCATAGGCATTTTCTCTAATTGTCTGGAACCAGGCCCTGGGGTGATTAGGTCAGGGGGACAGTGGCCTTGAGTTTGAGCCAGATGGAGGAGGTCACAGGGTGTGGGCTGTGGACTGGTTGGTTTGCATATGAAAGCTGTGCTCCCAGGCGAGTCCTTTGCTATCTGTAGGAACTGGAGGGGCAGTCCCTCCAGTGTTTGCAAGGCCCAGACAGCAAAGCATCAGAATAAAAAGACACGCTTAATTCACTGGGCTTTTCTCTTGCTGAACCTCTGAGTCACTTCTCTGCCCTTTGAGCAACTTATTCCCCACTCAGGATTCTCCGGTGTTCAGGACAGTGGGAGGAAAGTGAGTGCATCCCCTGAGGCCGGGGCGCCTACACAGCTGAGGGTCAGGAACACATGTTCTGCCTTTGATCATTTGTTTGCTCAACTCTCCTAAATTTAGATTTCTGGCAGAGAGGATCACCACAGCAGTCTTAGTCCTCTGGTTGTACCACATTTCATCAAAGCCACACATTATTTTACATTTTCACATCTCCGGAATCAGAGTACGTTGTTTGAGTTGCTGGGGTCCGGCTTCAACAAATTATGGTATTGGAAAAAAATTCTCCCTGGAAGGAGCGGAAGAAAACATTCAGCTAGCTCTCAGGAACGGGCTGGGCCAGACAGCCCTGCTGCCCACGTGAGCCAGCTCAGCAGCTGCTGCAGCTGCCTACCCCCGATCCCAGCTACCCTTCTCTCCTCTCCACCCCGGCCTCTGTGGCTGCAGTTGTTCAACAAGCCTCCCTGAAAGTGTTAATGCCCTGGAGGTGGGTGGGTCCTCCATCCCTGGGATATCCCTCAGTCTAGAGTGCACCATGTGAGTAGTTAAAACCCATAAGCTGGCCAGGCGCAGTGGCTCATGCCTGTAAACGCAGCACTTTGGGAGGCCGAGGTGGCAGAATTGCATAAGGCCAAGAGTTTGGGACCAGGCTGGGCAACATAGCGAGACCCCATCTCTACAAAAAATTAAAAAGTTAACTGGGTGTGGTGGTGCAGCCTGTGGTCTCAGCTACTCAGGAGGCTGAGGCAGGAGGATGGCTCTTGAGTCCAAGAAGGCAAGGCTGCAGTGAGCCATGATCATGCCACTGTACTCCAGCCTGGGTGACAGAGTGAGACCTTGTCTTTAAAAAAAAAAAAAAAAGAAAGTCTCATAAGCCAAAATGTATAGGCAACTGACGACATCCTCAATGTGCCTTCCAAACTCCAGGGGCAATTGGGAGTAGCCCCAGGGACATGGCAGGCTTTCATTATCCCTAGCCTCAAATCCACAGAGCTATTTATCCATCCTTTGAGTCACATTGCTGGAGCACCTATTGAGTAGAAGGCTGTGCTAGGTGCTCAAGATAAAAGGTGTCTAAGACACAAGTTTGTCTAATAGGCTAGTCTATGTTAAACACACACACACACAGTTGGTCCATGCCCTTAAGGAAATCATAATCTGGCAAAGTCCTCATAGCCGAGAAGGAAAATGGGTTTATTCCGGGCTGCTGCAGAAACCAGAGTCTCTTGGACAATCCCAATGGCTCCTGAAGAGTCCTGGAAATTTTATTTCATTCCCTGCCTCTCCTCCCTATCTGAGGTTCTGCGGGGATGAAGAAACCCCTTTGTTCTTCATTCTAAAGGTTGCATTGGCCTAGGAGGGTATCCAGGGCAGGGACTGATTCACTAGGTCAAATGGAGGTTCCTTAGACCAACCTGAGACCACTACCAGCTGCTTCCCTTCTCCCCCTGTGCAGGCACCACACACCTCTGGCAGGGACTTGGTGCTGCCCATGGGGGAGAGGGACAGGGTGCCCGAGGTTCCCTGTTCTTCTGTGCTGCCAGGGGGAGGTAAGAGAGCGTGACCTCCTTCCTGTACACAGGGTGGCAGAACCATCTGTAACCTCCCTCTGTGCTGCTGCCTCGCCCATTGCCACGCCTTCTCTCTTAGGCCCAAAACACACACCCAGGCTGTTAGGAGCAGCCCACCGCTGCCTGGCCTCCCCAGCCTCCTGCAATGTGCAGAGGCTTATACGATGTGGCAAACTCTTGCCAGGACAATTTTTCAAAATCAGGGCATTAAGCAAGTTCCTTGAATTGAGCTGGTTTCCTTTCATCTGTACCTTTTCTCAGATCACTGCAGACTCTGCCTCAGGACAATTCAAATTTCATTGTCTCGACTCTTAGAATATAAGAGTTGCTGGGCGTGGTGGCTCACGCCTGTAATTCCAACACTTTGGGAGGCTGAGGTGGGTGGATCATGAGGTCAGGAGTTTGAGACCAGCCTGACCAACATGCTGAAACCCCATCTCTACTAAAAATACAAAAATTCGCCGGGCATGGTGGCGCATGCCTGTGATTCCAGCAACTAGGGAGTCTAAGGCAGGACAATCGTTTGAACCTGGAAGGCGAAGGTTGCAGTGAGCTGAGATCGTACCATTGGACTCCAGCCTGGGTGACAGAGAGAGACTGCAGACAGCATCTGATAAAGTTTAACTATCACTACCACTTATTAAGTGTCTCTTATGAGCCAGTACTGTGCTGGGTGCTTGCTACCCACTACTTTCAAATAACGGTCCTAAAAGTGAACGTTAATATCCCGTTTTGCAAATGAGGAAACCGAGGTTCAGAAAGGTTAAGTAACATGCCCAAGGTCACACAGCTAAGTGGTGTAGCTGGGACTTGAACCCATGTCTTCCAAGGCCATGGCAGCTGTGAACTCTTCTATCCTGTGCTGAGGAGGTGTGTCAGTTAGAAACGTATTGCCTCTCAGAGCTGAGTGCACCCTTGCACGCATGCTGTCTGAAGAACAAGAGCTTTAAAGTGAGCACGATATTGAACTATCAGTAGAGGGCGCTAGAGGGACATCGTGGGAGGAAGAATGTCTGCAGGTTTCCTGCCCTGCGTCCATAGGTGGTGCGACCGTGAGGACATTTGGTGGAGTCCTGCCCCAGCCACGGACCCAGAGCGAAGTTCTTCTGTGACCTCACAGCCACAGCCTGGCCATAGCCTTTCCACAGCCCTCCCAGCGAGGAACCCAGAGTCCCTGCACAGGGACCTCAGTGCTCGGGAGGCCTCCTGCCTGTGCCTGCCCTGACTCCCACCATACCCATGCCACGCATTGCAGGTTGCCCTCCTCACCTGCACTGGGAGGCGGCCTATTGCAGCTGCAGACCAGATGAGGCCTGCGCACATCAGCCACCTTCTCTCCTAGCTGTTGTGCTGAACCTCACCTTCCCCTTCCAAGCTTGTCCGGCACCCTCCCTCAGCCCTAGGTGCCTGTGGAGTTCACTTCTATCTACAGTTGCTCTTTCATCACGGTCAGTAATCCTTTAAAGTAAACTTCCCCAGCTTAACCCACTGTGTGATTTCTATCTCCTGACTGGACCCAGATTTCTCCTGGAGGCTTTAGAAGAGCCTCAAAATGCTGCTCACCACTTTGTGCGGTGACCCACTCCTGGGGCTGAGCTCAGGTCCCAGTGGGTTGCCCTATAAACTCTCAGCTCCCCGGCTGTGCACTCAATCCTCTTATCAGTTCTTCCACGCTCACTGGCAAAGAAGAGGCAGCAAAGGTGCCTGACTGGTGCTGGGTTCCCCGCCGGCTCCCACCATGGCCCTTACGGCTCTGAGCAAGGAGCCATTCAGTTTGTGCCTTGCAGGAGCCACTCCTTTTGTGCATTAGCTGGAATAAACATGAACTGCAATAAAACATAATGTCAGGGAATGGCTTCCAGGATGACTGCGAGGCCAGTTCCCAGTTGGCAGGGGAGATGGTTAAATTATGAGCCTGCTGGCTTCTTCTAGGTCATGTCAGCCAGGAGCATCTGGCAATGGTCAGCCTCCAGGAATGGAGCCATCTGGCATGCGGGTGGAAGCCCAGAATAGAGGATACAAGACCCAAAGGCAGAGAAGCAATCTCGTAAAGGGGCCTGGACCTAAGCCAGAAGTCGTAGCTCCTAGTTCAGCTCTTCCACGTCCTAGCTGTGTGACTTAGGATAAATGACTCCACCTCTCTGAGTCCCAGTGTTCTGAGCTGAGTTGTTTAGATGATCACATAAGTATAAATGAAATGGCCCTCAATAAAGATGTGTCAACACTAAAATTTCTCTGGAATGTTTTAAAATCACTAACATTTCATTGTGAATGTGGAGGAAAACCAAAAAGAGATTGTGAAAATATAAGGACTGGACTGTGTCAGATAGTTAGCATTTTTAGGGTTTTTATGTTTTAGGTTTGTGGTTTTTTTTTTTGAGACAGAGTCTCACTCTGTCACCCAGGCTGGAGTACAGTGGCATGATCTCAGCTCATTACAACCTCTGCTTCCTGGGTTTAAGCAATTCTTCTGCCTCAGCCTCCCGAGTAGCTGGGATTACAGGTGCCTGCCACCATGCCTGGTTAATTTTTGTATTTTTAGTAGAGACATGGTTTTACCATATTGGCCAGGCTGATGCCAAACTCCTGACCTCGTGATCCACCTGCCTCAGCCTCCCAAAGTGCTGGGATTTACAGGCGTGAGCCACTGCACCCAGCTGTTTTTTTTTTTTTCTAGGTTTTTAAAAATGTTAAATTCAGTCCTGTGGTTTAAAGGTTCATGTCTATTACAAAATTCCGGAAATGTTCTGTGTTCTCTGCCCTCACTTCTTTATAGACTTGCATTTTAGAGACCTCAGTCTGGAAACTGAATTTATTAACTCATTTGCCTATAGACATAGGCATTGTAATAATTTTCATAGATATTTTCTACCACTGAAAAGTTCAGTCCATATTACATAAATGAAAGGAATGAAATAAAACAAGCTATGCCTACATATCTACAGGTTGTCAGAAACATCTTAGGAAAGTGAAGACTAGCTAATAGACTATTGTCCTGAGTACTGCTCTAACTTGTACTGTCTCTAGAATCAACGCATGTTATTAAAATGTTATGCACATGTTGCCATATTGATTATTGAATGATGCTTTAAAACAATAGTGGAACTCTGGCCGGGTGCAGTGGCTCATGCCTGTAATCCCAGCACTTTAGGAGGCCGAGGTGGGTGGATCACAAGGTCAGGAGTTCAAGACCAGCTTGACCAACATGGTGAAACCTCATTTCCACTAAAAATACAAAAATTAGCTGGGCATGGTGGTGTGTGCCTGTAATCCCAGCTACTTGGGAGGCTGAGGCAGGAGAATCGCTTGAACCCAGGAGGCAGAGGTTGCAGTGAGCCGAGACCGTGCCACTGCACTCCAGACCGGTGACAGAGCAAGACTCCATCTCCAAAAAAAAAAAAAAGGTGGAGCTTAAGCAAAAGAAGCCTTTCTAGTTATATTTTATCCACTGAGTGGCCACTGTTCAGCACTGCACTGGGTGCTCCCCTGTGTGACTGCTAATTTGCATGATGACTCCCATGAGGGATTATCATCCCCATCCTATTCTGGGTAAGGAAAGGGAATCTGCAGCACTTGTGTTGAACATCTCGGGTTTCTCCCCTCCACCCTCCACTCACATCCTGCTCACCTTTTTGCAGTCATTGCTGAGGCAACCTGCCTCTTGCAGGTATCACCTGCGGGGACCTCGCCTCAGCCACCCTGGCCCAGCTTCTCTGACTTTCTGCATAGAAAATCTATAAGAACAGGCCGGATGCAGTAGCTCATGCCTGTAATCCCAGCACTTTGGGAGGTAAACATGGGTGGATACTTGAGGTCAGGAGTTCAAGAAGTTCAAGACCAGCCTGGCCAACATGGTGAAACCCTGTCTCTACTGAAGAAGAAAAAAAAATACAAAAGTTAGCTGGGCGTGGTGGTGTGCACCTGTAATCCCAGCTACTCGGGAGGCTGAGACAGGAGATTGCAGAGAGAAATCCAGGAGATGGAGGTTGCAGTGAGCCAAGATCGTGCCACCGCTCTCCAGCCCGGGGGACAGAGCAAGACTCCATCTAAAAAAAAAAACAGTCCACAAGAACAAACCTTGTCCCCACATCCGAGTATCATGGAAATGCAATATACTCCATGGGATAGCCCTTGGCCAAGAGGGTATCAAATCCATGGGCAAACACTCCCCTCTTCTGTCGCAGTCTACACAGCCCCTCTGAAGGGCTTGACGGGTTCAAACCTCCATTGCCCACTGTGGTGACCAGCTTGAGAAGGCCCCCACTTTGTGGCTTTCCTGCCTTCCCTGTCTCACTCTCCCCTGTCTCCACTTCTCTTCTCTAGGATCATGGTCCATATAAACCAACTGCACACAAGCCCTCTTCCTGGCTCTGTTCAACAGGAGGCCAGTCCAAAGCAGAGGCTAAATAACAGACAAAGCAGGCCTTCTCTTGTGACAGTAATAACCAACTCTAATTTATCTTCTGGTAAATTATATCAATTATATATATTTTATTATATATACAATAAAATTATATATTATACACAATAAAATTATATATATAATTATATATATTTATATGTATTATATGTAACATATATATATTTTTTGAGACGGAGTCTCGCTGTGTCACCCAGGCTGGAGTGCAGTGGTGTGATCTTGGCTCACTGCAACGTCTGCCCCCCAGGTTCAAGCGATTCTCCTGCCTCAGCCTCTGGAGTACCTGGATTACAGGTGCCCACCACCACACCCGACTAATTTTTGTATTTTTAATAGAGACAAAGTTTCACCATGTTGGCCAGGCTGGTCTCAAACTCCTGACCTCAAGTGATCTGCCCACCTCAGCCACCCAAAGTGCTAAGGTTACAGGTGTGAGCCACCACACCTGGCCAATTATATATTTTTTCTACTTTTCAAAAACTATTATATATACATAAAATTTATATATGTACATATATGAAACTTTTATATAAGCCCAGAGTAGAAAAATTTCTATATAACTTTGTAATAATAGTTATGTAGTAAAATATGTCATATTATATATATGTATAAACAAGTGATTTCCATTGTTACAATGGAAAAAATTGTAGTTTTTTTCTACATAACAACTATTAATACATGATCAAGAAAGTGGTGGTAACAATTTGAGCTGCAGGTGGAATACGGAAAGGCTGCCTTCTCAGGCCTTACCTTTGTCCACTCAGCCTCACTAAGCTTCTCTACCCAAACCTCCACACCTAGTTCTTGCCACTCCTACAGACTTATATTCCAGCCTCCAGAATGCTCCCTTTTCCCTAGATCTGGAACCTCGAAACAGATCTTTTGTTCCAAGCATTCCTGTACCTTTCTGTCTTTTACCTTTAGGGTCTGTAAACCAGAGGTCAGCTAAATGTCCTGAAAGTCACTGAACCTCATGGCCAGGTGCAGTGGCTCACACCTGTAATCCCAGTGCTTTGGAAGGCCAAGGTGGGTGGATCACCTGAGGTTAGGAGTTCGAGACTAGCCTGACCAACATGGTGAAACCCCGTCTGTACTAAAAATACAAAATTGTCCTGGCATGGTGGCACATGCCTTTAATCCCAGCTACTTAGGAGGTTGAGGTAGGAAAATTGCTTGAACCCAGGAGGCAGAGGTTTCAGTGAGCTGAGATCATGCCATTACACTCTAGCCTGGGCGACAAGAGTGAAACTCTGCGAAAGAAAGAGAGAGAGAGAGAGAGAAAGAGAGAGAAAGGAAAAGAAAGGAAAGAAAAGGAAGTCACTGAACCTCAGAGGAAGAGGCCAGAATTCTAGCTTTGCCACTAACTGGTAGGTGGCCATCAACAAACTGAATAACCTCTCTGGGCCTCAGTTTCCATATCTGCAAAAATCAGCCAGTGGTACCGGATGCTCGTTAGGTCCCTTTCCAGTTCCACATTCTTGTACTAATGTAATTTCCTTCTTATGAAAACCATCCGCTACTAGAAAAGAACTTCCATGTTTGGTCTTCAATATAATGGGATGTTGCCCTTATTTCAAAAGTGGAGTAGCTGGAAAGATCAAGAAGAAATATAAAATTAGGAAACACATCTAATAAATCCCCAAAGACTTGTTAAATGACCACAAAAGAAGTTTTTCAAGCCTGTAGAAAGACTGAAAGAATAGTACAATAAGCTCCCCATATACTTAGACTCACCAGTTTGCAATTCACCAGTTATTAATATGTTGCCACAGTTGTTTTACCTTTCTTTCTCTCATTATCTATATATTTGCAGTCTTTCTTCAACCATCTGAAAGCAAATTGCAGACATCCTGACGCTTCACCCCTGGGTACTTAAGCATGTATCTCCTTAGAACAAAGATTTTATCCTTCACAACCACAGTATCATTATCTCACCAAGAAACTGAACATTAATACAGTAACATAGTAATGAGCAGTCTATATTCAAATTGCCTCAGTTACCCCAAACCTGTTCCTCATAGCCTTTTTCCCCCTTGGATGAAGACACCAATCAAGACTCATGCACTACATTTGGTTAACACATTTCTTTAGTATCTTTCATATAGAAAAAGCCCTTCCCAACCCCTTTTTTCTTTCTTCCTTAGCACTGACATCTTTGACCCGTCCAAACTAATTGTCCAACAACTGGATTTACTTGCTTAGTTCCTCGTGATTAGACCACTTCCTCAACAGCGAATATTTGGGAGCGCACTTTCACAGTGACACAAATACTGTCTTCCCAGCTAATAAGAGGAGCATTCTCCCTCCCCCAACACACACACACACACACACACACACACACACACACACACACGCAGACTCACCTTCAGGCAAGAAGGAACCAGGATGAACAGAAGAGCCTATCAGTCATCTCAAGAATTTGGTGACTTAAAAGCAGAGGTTCTCAGATTGGACTGAGTAAGAAAACTTTCAGAACAACATATTGAGGAAACTGACAGAGAGGTGCCACTTCTTTATTTTACCAAGGAAGAACATTTAAAAATAAACAAGAGCTTACCACTTATTATCATTTCCTAAATCTATTGTAATTTCATAAATAAAGGTCATTTTAACACCAAAAGGTATGAATAACAATCCAAACAAAGGTTCAAAAAAGGATAGTGTTTTTCAAAGGGGACAGTAGGCAACTTTCTACTGCTCACATGCAGACATGTCTCACCCAGGCCTTTTATTTCTCCTTTTGCTACAGACTATCAAAACTGTCGTGGAGGGGCACAAGAACTCTGAACCACTAACCTAAATGAAGCTCTCAGGAGCTAAATTACTAGTAGTATTTGAAGGTGATCGCTGTGCTTTCCTTATCTGTCTTGTGCTAGCTGTGCAGTCTCTGAGAGAAAGGGCAGGTAGGGAGGCCTGGGGCACCTGTAACAGGTCACTATGAGCCATATCACCTGCTGAACTCAGAGTCCCCCCACTCTGCATTCTTACCTTCTCTGGAGCCTGGTGGCACATCCCGAGCAGTGTCTCGGGTCTGGGGACACTGGCCCCTTCTCAGCCTTGCTACCTCCTGGCTGCTGCTTTCCAACCTCCTGGCCAGATTCTCATTCTCTTGCCTCAGTCTCTTCTTCTCTTCCTCCAGAACTGACTTGTCTCGGAGGAGGTTGCTATAGGCAGTCTCCAACTCTCTGGTTTGGGTTTCCAGCTGGTCCCGCTCCCGCCTCAGGGTGCCCAGCTCCCTCTGCAGCCCCTCCTGGGTCTCCTGGGGCCCGGCAGCCCGGTCCAAGGTCAACTGGTGGTGGAGGAGGCTCTCCAGGGAGCTGAGCCGGGCTTTGGTGGCCTCCAGGTCTAAGCGCTGGGTGCTGCTGTCTTTCTGTAGGTTATGGATGACTGACATGGCCTGGCTTTGCTCTGGGCAGCTGGATTCATTGGGACTGGCCACAATGAACGTATACTGGCATCGGCCACTCCGGTCATTGGCCTTCCGGAGCTGAGCTGTCCTGGCCCCCACATCCCACACCAGGCAGGCCAGAAGCAGCAGCTGGACAGCTGGCATCTCGGACCCAAAGCTGCAGCAACGTGCACAGAAGAACCTCAGTGCAGACGCTGCGTGAGGCTTCCTCTGGAAAGCTCTGCTGTGCTGAGAGGTGTCCGGATGGGTGGCCTTGCTGGCTCATGCCCGAGCTCCAGAGAGGTTTATATATACTGGGGAGCCAGCCCTTCATGAGGGAAAAGAGAGGTGGCCACGTGAGGCCGGGTGGGGCTGTGCACAGCGGGGGTTGCCTTCACACTGCCAGCAAGATTCTTAGAAAATAACCTTCCAGAAGTCTGTTTGGAGTTTCTTTTGAAAAAGAACATCCCAATTTATATACCCACACCCCAATAATAGTCCCTATGTCCCCACCTGGTTTTACACACACACACACAAACACAAACACATATACAGACACACAAACACATACACACACACTCTTACACATGTCCCCCTCATTCAACAGGACTACTGGTGTGCTGATTTCAACAAGGATATATTTCTAGTGTATATTTCCATTCACTCTACAAACTCATTGAGAACCGGCACTGTGCTAGGCACTATGCTAGGAACTGGAGATCCAGACAAGTCCTTTAAGACACGTAGCAGGGACAGAGACAAATAACAGCCAGCCAGAACACAAGGACGGCACCCCACCAGGCTCCAGGGAGAGCATTCCTATGGAATCTGCAGATTTCCTCCCTCACCCCTAGCTTTAAAACAACTGTGTATCTTTGGGAGAACTTTCTAATTTCAGTCTTGCGTCTCAGGCACCAATGTCAATGTTAGTCTCTAAATCAGTTCTTACCCTGTGTGTGTGCATGCGTATGTGTGTCTGTGTGTGTGTGCATGCCATGAACCTCACTGGTGAAACCTGGGGGACCCGTCTCAGAAAGATGTTTTTAAATATATAAAATATAGATTATAAAGGAAACAAATGATAATGAAATATAATTATCAAAATATTAAAAATTTAAAATAAACATATGTTTTGTTAACACGTTAAAAACAAGATCCAGCAGGAGGTCTAATTTCAAAGCAGTTTTTAGTGTAAATGATGTTTCACTTACAACGTATCTGCAACAACTGTAATGTAGTGTAAAATGTCTGTGATTTCTATCAGTAATGACAAAATCACAGGTACTGTTATTACCTCTTTGACTTTATGGCTTTATTCACAATGAAATAAAATGTTAAATTTAGTTAGAAGGTGGTAAAAATAAAAATGTAATTTTTTCCCCATTCAAATTCACAGGCTTTCTGGACTGTAGGTTAATAATCCCTGCTTTACATTAATAAACCCAAAGAGAAAAACCAAAAGCAAATGGCAATAGCCGATAAATATACCAAAACTGTGGGAAGTAACTTTAAGCCACTTAAAATAATGCTTGCATTTGAGCAACTGCATGTTGTTAATACCAACAATAATGTCAATACTTGTGAAGTAAATATTTCCAATCTGCCCTGGCCGACTCACCTCCAGAATGGAGAAACACAGTTTGCTCTAAAGATTCTATTCTTATTTGATTGGTTCTGAAGCTAAGCCTAAACTCGAGACATTTACAAATGGGTGTCTGTTTACAGCTGACCAAAGGGTACTATTCTCACTTTCTGAATCAGATAGTGAACATCGCCGAAATGATTTTTCAAAAAACCAATCATATAGTCAGCAAGATCTAGGCTTGAATCTGTTTGGCTTTACTCATAGGAATGTTTTCTTTCTCTTAAAAGAAAGAGAGTTTCCAATAAGGAGAAACGTAAGTAATCTTACAGCCTCCAATTACTACCTTGTGACTTGCTCAGAATTACTCTGTAAAGGAAAAATATAGTTTTAGAAATTGGGTCTCCTGCCTTCCCTTGATTTTTTTTCCCCCCACAATATAGCCCTGCCTCCTAAAACCCGGGATCATGTGGCCTATAATCCCTGTGGTCAGTTCCCACCGCCCTTGAATGAATCTTTGTCTTTTTTGCCCATACACTACCCCTCTCTTTTTCTTCTCCCCTGCTCTGCAGGTTACTCCGTGCTGTCAGCAGTCACTGCTGAGCTGCGTGGGTGCTGGTCAGGGTGAAAAGTTTAACAATCTCTGGCATTTTCCACTTGCTCTGGCCCAGTTTTTGAATGCCAGGCAAAAGCTACCACCAGTTAGTCTCTGCATTCTTTTTGGTTCTTGGCAAATGCCATTGTATATGCTTAGGGAAAGAAAATGTGGCTGTTGGGTTCATTGAGCTTTCCTGAAGCATTGTGGCTCTCAGTCCTGGAGTCTGATGTGATCAGTGAGGACTGATGGATCGCCCAGGTTCTGCCTGCCTTCCTGTGCCCCTCCACCTCCCCTGTGGCTCAGCTGCTCCAGCTCTGCCTCCTTCCCCTCTCAACATCCCCCCTCACAGAGAATCACAGGGAAGTGTTCACCGAACACGACAGCTGCAAGGGTCTTTACAGCCGAGAAGACTATGGCCCAGGGAAGGAGAGAGACTTGCCCATGGTCTCACAGCCAACACATGGCAGAACCAGAAAGAAAACCAAGTCTCCTGATTGCAAGGTTTTTGACCGTCTTGCATAAGCCAAGTCCACCAAAGGGCTGAGTAGTTGCCCAGAAGACATGAAAGAAAAGACTCCAGTCACTTCTCCCATAAATGAATGGCCTAGGAAATGAGCTGCTTCCTATATTCCCATTAAATAAAGGCCTTCGTGAAGGAAAACCCATGCACAGCCCGGAATTCTAACAGCTGACTTTATGAAACTGCATCCCTTCATGAAATAGACGTATTCTCCTCCAAGCAGAGAAAAGAGAAAAAAAAAAAAAAAGGCTCACAGGAAGCAACGGAAAACTCCCAACCCCGTGAACGGCACTGAACGTCTGGGCAGCTTCAGCCTTGCCCTTTTCACCTTCCTGCCTTTAGCACCCGCTCAGCCCCAGCATCCCCAATCCCTGCAGCCCCCACCTCCTGGAATTCTCCTGGACGCGGAGGCCCCTTTCCCTGTGAGGAAACACTGTCCCCTCCAGATTCTCCGTTAGACTAGTTTCCATCTCCATTTCCTTTCTGCAGCCTGGAGCCAAGGAGTCTCTAGCTCAGATGCACCAGGACCATTCATGGGACATGAGGCAGGCCAACTGCAGCCCTGTGGCTGTTAAGGGATACTGCACACAGTTCTTCAAGGTAGTGGTTATTTCCCTTCTTTCAGCACTGGGTTTAAGTTGGCTGGCTATTAATTTTCTTCTGCACGTCTTCCATGAGAAACTGTCACCTCCACGAAGGTAGGGCAGTGACTGCTTTGCTCACCATTTTGTCTCTGGTGTCTGGCAGCTATAAATACTCAATAAATTGTCAATGAATGCCTGGATGAATGAATGGGTCACACAGAAATAGAAAGCAACAGGCCCCCGAAGAGTGAAACCAGAACAACCAGTGGCGCTGGCTGGCAGTTTGCTCCGGACACCCAGGACCCCGGGTGCTTGCAGGGCTCTCCCAGCTGGAGAGGAAACCTCTGCTGGGGGCTTCAAGGAGTCTCTGGGGTACACCCTCCTCCCCTAAACACACACACAGATGGCCCCGAATGGAACTAGTTTATGTATACTCTTATTTCAGTAATGATGCGGAGGCTTACCACAAAAGCATGGTGAATAAAATGGTAACTTAGCCTGAAAATGAGGCTGAGGGAAGGAAGTGATGAGGACCAGTGGTCTCGGACGCGGCAGGCAGCTCATGGCACCATTCCCCATCCTAGGAACCCCTGAAATTATCACAGCTTTTGGCTGTTTCCCTGTTGGTTTAGTAAACCATTCAAGCCATTCATTATTAAACACCCACCCTCGGCCGGGCGCGGTGACTCACACCTGTAATCCCAGTACTTTAGGAGGCTGAGGTGGGTGGATCACCTGTGGTCAGGAGTTCAAGACCAGCCTGACCAATATGGTGAAACCCCATCTCTACTAACAATACAAAAATTATCCGGGCGTGTGCCTGTAGTCCCAGCTACTTGGGGGGCTGAGACAGGAGAATTGCTTGAACCAGGGAGGCAGAGGTTATAGTGAGCCGAGATGTAGAGCATACGGGTATATGTAAGACACAGACCCTCACCCCCATGGAGCTTCTGGCTGTAACATTGTGAGGCAGAAATCTAGAGTGGGGAGACTTCCTGTGGAGCGGGATGGATGCACAGGGGAGGTGGCATTTGTAATGGGACCTACTGAGATGACATGTTAACAATGGTTGAGACTCTTGGGTTGTAGACTTGGTTGTAGGTCAGACACATCGGGCCTGTGTGTGAGGGCCATGACAGATCATTCTGAAAAAGTGAGGAAGGGGAGACAGTGATTTCTAATGATTTCTAACCTATCCGGAGCTGGGACACAGTATCCTTTTATGCCTGACTTTATAAAATTGTGACCCATGTCTAAACTGATTATGCATCGCATATTTGTTTTATAGTTAAAATGATTAAAATTCATGATCTTTCAAGAGTTTCTTAAGATTCCTTAAGAAAACTGGCCTTCCTAAAGGCAAATGCCTCAGGGTTCCTGCCAAGGGGCACTGCTGCTTTGAAGGCTCACAAAGTTCTAGTTGCCTTTTAACCGTGTCTTTTGTTTTGCTCTCAGTTTTTCATATTTCCCTTAAAAATGCAGCCTTAGCCCAGTCAATTTTTGTGTTCCCAGATATAGATGGGAGGTGTTGCGAACATGCTCAACTGCCTCATCACCCTGTTGTGAAAGCTTTCCCAGTCCCCATTTTCCTCCTGCATTTGGGGAATTTTTATTTTGCTGTTATTGTTATGTCCTTTGCTAACATGACCTTCCTGAACTTGCCTCCCCAGAGCGATGCCATCTGGTTTTTAAAATAATAATCCACTTTGGGATCTGATCAGATCATGCTTTTGACATTTTTCCCATTTTTCCGTCGAGCTCACATGGAGGTCTCTTCCCAAGGAACAAATACTTAATGACCAATTTAGAAACATCTTTTTCTCTGAGCTGTTTTCCTTATTCATTGACTTTTGGTCCTCATCATTTTTTTCCTGAAATTAAAAACAAAGGGAAAAGTTTAGTTTTCATCATTATTTGCTCTCCTGGCATTTTTCCTTGGACAAGTGCCCATCTCATTCCTGTTTCTTAGCTCCTGTTTGATGGATTTACCATATTGGATGTGATGTTTCCTGAAGAATAGCTTCTGTCAGGAGCAATATCGGTCACTAATATAAGAGCAGACACAGCCTGGACCCTTTGCTAACATGGATACTCCTTCTTCCTGATTCTTTATCATCCTGCCAAAGACATACATCTGAATGGAGGCTAGACAGTTTATAGGACACTTTCATATTGCTTATCTCATTTCATTTCACGATAGTCCTGATGTAAACTGAATAAAGATCAGAATTCTTCCTTTACAAGTGGAGAAACTGTGGATCAGAATAATTAGCTGATTTATTTAAGGTCACATAGATAGTCCACATAGCTATATGTGTGTGTGTGTATATATATATATAAACAAAAACTATATATATATATATCTAAACATATACACACATATATACTATATATATGACTATACATACACACACACACACACATACATATATATGGGGAGAGAGAGAGAGAGTCACCCTAAAATGAGCTACAGCGTGATCAACTCCCCAAAACAAAGAGTTTATTCAGGAATAGCAAGGGATTGTAATTCGGGATATGTGTGCTATATGGCAAACCCCTGGTGCATCTGAGGAGTTTAAGCAAGGGGAAACTTTTAAAGGCAAAAAGGAGAAGTCCACGTAAACTGTTTGGAAACAAATATCATAGGTTATAGGGACTTATTGCAGGTAGTGGCGTTTGTTCGTTGGTGGTACTGGCTATGGCTACAAAAGGGTCTTCATAGAAGTGGCTTAACAGGAAAGTTCAGTTGGAAAAGTCTTGTCACAGTTCCTGTTATAGGGTATATGTGTGTGAGGGCCCTTTCCTCTTGGCCTCGTGACTCTATTTTGTTAGGATTTGATATAAGCGACTCCATTTTGGTACTGACAATTTTCCCAGTAACTATATATATAGCTGATCATATAGCTGAAATACAGCCTTCTAATGCCATCTAATTTCTAAATTTTATGCTGCTGTAGGAAAGCCCTCAAGAATGAACTTTAGGCCAGGCGTGGTGGCTCATGCCTGTAATCCTACCACTTTGGGAGGTCAAGGCGGGTGGATCACCTGAGGTCTGGAGTTTGAGAGCAGCCTGGCCAACATGGCAAAACCCCGTCTCTACTGAAAATACAAAAATTAGCCAGACATGGGGGCGGGTATCTGTAATCCCAGCTACTCAGGAGGCTGAGGCAGGAGAATCACTTGAACCCAGGAGGCTGAGGTTGAAGTGAGCCGAGATTGCACCACTGTACTCCAGCCTGGGCGACAGAATAAGACTCTGTCTCAAAAAAAAAAAAAAACAAAAAAACCAAAACCAAAAAAAAAAGAACTTTATGGAGACTCTTCAGATATTTTTCTTTCACCCAATCTATTGACTAACAACTTGAGGACTAGATTTGCCCAAACATATGCAGGACATCTGCTTCGGACTTGCCCAATGGTGTGGGATTATGTGTCCTATGCTGTACAGGGCCAGAGTGGAAACTATGAGCAGCTGTGGGGAGACCCAGCGCTGGTCGAGTCTTGGGCCAACCTGAGGGCAGCTACAGACTCGTTCTGAGTCTTTGCAAAGGCTGCCAGCAGTAATGTCCTTTAGGTGCAGCACAGAGCTTCTCCCATCTTACTTCCAAGGTACAGAGTTTCTTGAGGAAAATGTTTCAAGTTTCTTTAGGGAAATGGGAAAGAGTGTGATGGTGAAGGGGGGGTTTAGTCCATTCTTGCATTACTATAAATAAATGCCTGAGGCTGGATAATTTATAAAGAAAAGAGGTTTAATTGGCTTACAGTTCTGTAAGCTGTACAGGAAGCATAGCACCAGCATCTGTTTCTAGGGAGGCCTCAGGAGGCTTACACTCATGGCAGAAGGCAAAGAGGGAGCAGGAATCTCACATGGCAGGAGCAGGAGTGAGAAAGAGAGTGGGGTGGGGGGAGGTGCCACACACTTTTAAATGATCAGATCATGTGAGAACTCACTATCCCTAGGATAGCACCAAGCCATGAGGGATCCACACCCATGACCCAAACACCTCCTTGTGTAATATAGTAAGTATTCTCCAAAACCAAAACAGAAACTGGCCTTTCAAAAAAGGTCAAGTCCACTATTCTCCCTGTCTCTTAGGAGCTGCAAAGTCTCACTCAGCATGGTTCTTGTTGACAAGAAAATCCATACTCTATAAAATATTTGAAGAGATTTATTCTGAGCCAAATGTGAGTACCATGACCCACGACCCAGCCTCAAGAAGTCCTGAGACAGCTTGGTTTTATACATTTTAGGGAGATATAAGACATCAATCAATACAAGTGAGGTACACACTAGGTTGGCCCAGACCCAAGGGAGTAAGGGCTTTCAGGTCATAGGTAAAATTAAAAGATTTCCTGATTGGCAATTAGTTAAAAGAGTTAAGCTTTCCCTAAAGTTGAAGTCAGCAGAAGGAAATACTTGGGATTAAGATAAGAGGGGTTGTGGAAGCCAAGGTTCTTGTTATGGATGAAGCCTCCAGGTAGCAGGCTTTAGAAAGAATAGATGATAAATGTCTCTTTTCAGACCTTAAATGGTGCCAGATTTAGTTGATCTCTTTGGGGTTGGGAGGACCTGGAAGGGGAAATACCTAGTTACATTAATTGAGATTCTTTACAGATGCAAATAGTCATTCCAAAATGTGGCAAAGAAACATATTTTGGGGTAAAATATTTTGATTTCCTTCTTTATCTGTCATGTGATGCTATACTAGAGTCAGGTTGGATTTTGGTATCTTATTGCTAAAGAGTTCATTTGGTAGGTCTTAAGATCTGTGTTTTAATGTTAATGTTGGTCAGTTGTGTCTAAATTCTAAAGGGAGGAGGGTATAATAAAGCATGTCTGACTCCTCCTTCCGGTGGTTTGAGTTCAGGTTAGTTTTTCAGGTTTCTTTGGAATCCCCGTGGTCCCGTTCAGCTAGTTGTAGGGCTTAGAATTTTATTTTTGGTTTACAGAATGTTTCTCAGCATCAACTCCATTCTCCACTTCACCAATATCTAGCTGCTGACTTCAGCTGTAGTGCCTGATGGCCACCCCAGCCCTGAGCCTACCTCCCCCATGTGACCTTTCAGCTCATTTCCTCCGTTAATTGACCCAGCTTCTGTGTTTCCCAAACCCCTTCTTAGAAGAGCGCTTATTGGCTGAGCTCCTTCTTTCAAGTGACCATACCAGCAGGAAGTTGTCCAGTAGGCAACTGAAGCACTGCCCTGGGACAGAAACTCAACTTTGATGCATGAAATTATGTTTTATGGAGAGGGATGAGGGCCTGTTTAGAGCAGAAAGATCTGTAGGCAAAGAAGAATCCCTTAGAAGGAGATGTGGGTAGGCAAAGGATAATCATCAACTGTAGTTCAGTGCCTAAAAGTAATCTCTTTCTCACTGTGTTTAGGCAGTATGTTTCTTACCATGGAGGTAAAAAGTGTGGGACATTCAATAACATGCTTGGGCCTTCTGTGTGCCTGACACTGTGCTAGGCATGGAAAAGATATTTCCAGGGTTGTCGGTAAAGGTTGTGGGGTGAAAAGAGATAAAGGGAAGATGGAGACAACTTCCTAATGACTTGGGCTTCCCTTCTCACTCACATATAGGAAAAATAATAGTGTACATGGTGGCCACATAGCAACAGCATAGGTAAAATAGGCTTTTATGTTTTTTTTTCCTAGGGCTCTCCTTACCATTTACACTTTTTTTTTTTTGAGACGGAGTCTTGCTCTGTCGCCCGGCTGGAGTGCAGTGGCCGGATCTCAGCTCACTGCAAGCTCCGCCTCCTGGGTTCATGCCATTCTCCTGCCTCAGCCTCCTGAGTAGCTGGGACTATAGGCACCCGCCATCTCGCCCGGCTAGTTTTTTTGTAATTTTTAGTAGAGATGGGGTTTCACCGTGTTAGCCAGGATGGTCTTGATCTCCTGACCTTGTGATCTGCCCGTCTCGGCCTCCCAAAGTGCTGGGATTACAGGCTTGAGCCACCACGCCTGGCCCGTTTACACTTTTCTATGAGAAAATGCTTCTCATGGCTTGCATCAAAAAAGAAAAATATACTTTTTTCTTAAATGCACTCAAAGACTGTATTTGTGGGGGCGAATGGGAGAAGAAAAGATGAACAGGTGTTCCCTTTGGGCAGGTGTTAGAGCCTGGAGCCTTTATTGCACAGGTCATGCGTGAATATACATTTTTTCTTTTTCTTTTCTTTTTTTTTTTTTTTTTTGAGACGGAGTTTCACTCTTGTTGCCCAGGCTGGAGTGCAATGGTGCGATTTCGGCTCACTGCAACCTCTGCCTCCCAGATTCAAGTGATTCTCCTGCCTCAGCCTCCCAAGAAGCTGGGATTATAAGCATGCACCACTATGTCCAGCTAATTTTGTATTTTTAGTACAGACGGGGTTTCTCCATGTTGACCAGGCTGGCTTTGAACCCCTGACCTCGGGTAATCCACCAGCCCCGGCCTCCCAAAGTGCTGGGATTACAGGTATGAGTCACCATGCCCAGCCGTAAATTTTTTCAATCAATACATATTAAAAGTCTAACAGGTACTCCAGTGGGGTTATGTAAAATATTTTGATGTTTACAATAGCTTCTCATACATTAAAAGTTTTTAAATTACTGACCAAGCATAATCTACTTGCTGTCTTTGGTATGGAATCAAGACTATTTTCAATCTATCATTAAGTGGTCAGTACTCAGTGGAGGGGTAGTCAGAGGCTCAGAGTGCCATGTTGAAGAGTAACATGTTGGAAAGTGTCCCTAGCCAGAAATGTGGACTGGCTTGGGGGGTGTGAAGATGTACTGCAACCTCTGCCTCCCAGGCAAAACTTTTTGGCTTTTGGGAAAGTTCACAAATAGATAAAATATTGCTTTACCTCATTGAATAGTTCCTTGTTCCTAAAACGTATGTTCACACGTGAAGACACATGTAATATCTATCATTCTTTCAACCACCCAACTAGATGGTTCATATTTTCTCCATGTTACTGTTAAGGAAATTCAGTTTCTACATCTCAAAGAAAAACGTTGGTAACTATAGGAGCTGGGTATGAACGCAACTTTTCCCCAGGGCCTGGGCTCTCTGAGCGACTGGTTAGTTCTTCTGATTTGACTGAAGTTAAGTAAACTTACCAGTAGATAATACTTCATTGTGGCAAGTATTATTAAAGGGAGGGATTTCATGACTGGAACATTTTCATCTATTCATTTCCTTTCTAAGTTCTTCAGTTCCACAGAGAACAGAAAATCTCTTCCCTGCAGATCAGTTAAATCCATGTAACAGATTTCAGTAAGCATGACTCAAAGGGTTTTTAATTAAGAAAGCATTACAATATAATTTGTTTTTGAAGATGGAACTGTGATCTCCCACTAGCAAAATTAAATGATGAGAGACAGCCAAGGAGGCAATCACACACAGTCACTCTAAGTCAGCAATTTGGCTTTACGTGAGAACAGTGTGTCCTTTAAAAAATCCAGTTCGGGTAGGTTAGATCCAATTCTCAGGCTGGGGAGGGGATTATCTCAACAGAAAGAGCTATCTTCTCTGTGGCTCTTTGGTCTATGTAAAAGTGAAATAACATCCGATGTGGAAAATCAGGAGACGTCTTCATGTCAGTGGCCTCTGAGCCTCCTCCTGGGAACTGTGTGCATTGCAGATTATCTGTGGTTATAGTTCCGGTCCAGCTAGCTCCCTACGGAGCTCCTCATCTTGCAGAATCTAGCCAGCCTATGCTCAGGAAATTCAGAATGATTTTTGCTATTAGCACCAGCAAGACTGAATTGAAAAGGTAAATCTGCTAAAAACAAAAACAAACAAATAAACAAAGAACATAATGTGACCAAGTCACATAATAGGACCCAAGTTAAATATAACTTTGGATTAAAATTTTAAAAATAGTTTATATGCTTTTCTCTGCAACATTTAGTGTTGATTCTGCACTCTTTTAGGAATCTGCCTCCTAGGTTCAAGTGATTCTCCTGCCTCAGCCTCCCAAGTAGCTGGGACTACAGGCATGGGCCACCACACCTGGCTAATTTTTGTATTTTTAATAGAGGTGGGTTGTTACCATGTTGGCCAGGCTGGTCTCGAACTCCTGATCTCAGGTGATCTGCCCACCTTGCCCTCCCAAAGTGCTGGGAGATCCTGGGCATGAGCCACCACGCCCGGCACAAAGTTGTTTTTTTAATAACTTATTTTTTTCAGTGAAGTCAAAGGCTTCAACACACACTCCCTCTTTGTTCTTAAAGGCGGCGACAGACACCTCTCAACTTGCTCTCAAATCATTTTTCATGCATCAGTCTTATCACCTCAACAAGATTGCAAGTTGCAATGAACTTTATATTTTTGGTGATAATTATTTCTTACCGTGCATTGCATTGTGCTGTATACTTTATGTGCATTATGCGTTTTAACCTCACTGCAGTCCTGCAAGGCAGATGTTTTTATCTCTAGCTTATTGGTGAGAAAGCTGAAGTTCAGAGATGATAAGAAATTTGCCTAAGGTCACACACCTAGAAAGTTGCAGAGCCAAGATTTGAACAGATGACACCCTGGCTCATAACCTCATGCGCTTCTTCTAGGCCACATGCTTTCCTTGCTCCTACACCTTGGTCAGGTGAATATTACTGACTCCTTAGTCATTGACGTTGGCTATGTGTATGTGGCCAAAGCCGAAGTGGAGGATATGACCAGAGAAAAATAAATTGAAGGAGAAAAAGAAATAAAAGGTAATATCGAAGGGATATTATTTATTTTAGGTGGAAAAAACTTAAGGTGTTTATATGCTAGAGGGAAAGAGCCAACAGAGCAGAAAAGGCACAAGTTATGACGCTAATAATAGCTGACATTTATTAGGCACATCCATGTGCCAGGAACCACGCTGAGCGCTTTACCAGGATTGCTTCACTAATCTTTCATAACACTCTTATAAAGTAGGTACTATTATTATCATAATATTTTACAGAGGAAAAAGTGACACTTTATCCAAGCTCACACAATGGGTGGTAATTTAAAAACAGGGCGTCTGAACTGCTGTGCCTAGGAATGAAGAGGTAGACAGACGCCTATTCTGGTATGGAAGCTAAGCTTCTGTGTCACCAGCACCCAGTAAATATAATACCCAAGTGCTTTATTGACATTAGTTAATCATGTTTATAGTATCCTTTCGGGTAAGTCTGTATACATCCCCTTTTTACAAGTAAGAAAACCAAGATTCAGGGGCTAGTGACTTGCTCCAAGTCTTTTTCATGTTTAACATGAATTACAATATATGTGGGGGTCTGTATCCTGAAAACATTATCAACCTTTGTTTCCAATACTTCTCATCTAGTGAATTGGAATGAAAATTCCTAGCTCAGGAAAGTAATGCACTTGGAAGCAGTCACTTGGGATATCTGACTCTTCTAAAGGTGTCTGATCATCTAAATGATACAGGCGTGGTACTGTTTTACAACACATCTCTCTGAATAAGACAACTAAATCTTTGTATTTAAAAAAAATTATGCACAGAATATTTTGGTTTAATTATATACATTTTAAAAAATAATCACAGCATTATACAATTGAAAATAATGTTGAAAGAGTATAGGAAATGTAATATAAACTCTAGATGAATGAGAAGCTTGGAGAGAAAAAAAACAGATCACAAGTAGAAAGACAACATTTATTTATTTATTTATTTATTTATTTATTTTTTGAGACGGAGTCTCGCTCTGTCGCCCAGGCTGGAGTGCGGTGGCGCGATCTCGGCTCACTGCAAGCTCCACCTCCCGGGTTCACGCCATTCTCCCGCCTCAGCCTCCGAGTAGCTGGGACTACAGGCGCCCACCACCACGCCCGGCTAGTTTTTTGTATTTTTAGTAGAGACGGGGTTTCACCATGTTAGCCAGGATGGTCTCGATCTCCTGACCTCGTGATCCACCCGCCTCGGCCTCCCAAAGTGCTGGGATTACAGGCTTGAGCCACCGCGCCCGGCCGAAAGACAACATTTAAAAAAAACTTTTTAAAAAAAAATTTATAGAGATGGAGTTTCACTCTGTTGCCTAGGCTAGTCTCAAATTCCTGGGCTTAAGTGACCCTCCTGCCTCAGCCTCCTAAAGTGCTGGGATTATAGGTGTGAGCCACCGTGCCTGGCCAGTCAGCCTGCTATTTATTTTATTTTATTTTATTTTATTTTATTTTATTTATTTTATTTTATTTTATTTTATTTTACTTTACTTTACTTTACTTTACTTTATTTTACTTTACTTTACTTTACTTTACTTTACTTTACTTTACTTTACTTTACTTTATTTTACTTTATTTTATTTTATTTTTTGAGACAGAGTCTGGCTCTGTCCCCCAGGCTGGAGTGCAGTGGCGCAATCTCGGCTCACTGCAACCTCTGCCTCCCGTGTTGAGCCATTCCCCTGCTTTAGCCTCTTGAGTAGCTGAACTCAAGTAGCTGAACTTGAGGGACTGCAGGCACCCGCCACCACACCTGACTAATTTTTTTGTATTTTTAGTAGAGACGGGGTTTCACTGTGTTAGCCAGGATGGTCTCGATCTCCTGACCTCATGATCCGCCCACTTTGGCCTCCCAAAGTGCTAGGATTACAGGCGTGAGTCACTGCGCCCGGCCTAATTTTATATTTAATTGTTCAGCAATACATTGGTTCCCATTTTATAAAGCACTGTCCTGTATATACCTCATTTGCCTTCACAATAATTGGTATATTAGCTGTAATATCTTTAACCTACAAGTAACAGAAAACCTGGTTTAAACAGATGGAGGTTGTTTTCCTCATTCAAAAGAGGCCTGGAGGTGGCATTCTGGGACTGGTGCGGGAGGACCAACAGTGTCTTCAAGGATCCAGGCCTCTTAGACCTTCCACGTCACCACTCTTACCATGTTAGCCACTTACACTCATGAATGTCACCTGGCTGTGGGACAGCTGCTCCAGTTGTTACACTTGTGTTCACAACTGGAAGGAGGAGGAAGGGAAGGAGCAGAAACCAGGGCATCTTTGCTTTTATTAAAAGGCAAAAGCTTTCCCAACAGACTTTGTTTTCTAAATTTTTTTTTTTTTTTTTAGGGACAGGGCTTCACTCTGTCACCCAGGCAGGTGTGGAGTGGTGTGATCATAGCTCACTGCAGCCTCGAACTCCTGAGCTCAAGTGATCCTCCCACCTCAGCCTCCTGAGAAGCTGGGACTTTAGAAACATGCCACCATGCCCAGCTAAATTTAAAAAAAAAAATTTTTTTTTTGGTACACATGGGTCTTGCTATATTGCCAAGGCTGGTCTCAAACTACTGGACTCACGCAATCCTCCTGCCTTGGCTTCCCAAAGTGCTGGGATTACAGGCGTGAGCCACCACACCTGGCCCTCTCAACAGACTTTTCATTGGCCAGAACTGTGTCACCTGGCCATCCTTACTACAAAGGAGAATGATAAAGCAATTATTTAGCGTTTACAGCCTGTCTGTAGTGGAGGTAGGCAAGAGAGAGGCTCACCAATTTACAGATGAGGAAGCTAATGTGCTTTCTCATTACTCAGCACAAACCCAAGTCCCATGACTCCAGCACCTATGTTATTTCACTATACTACTCAGCCTTTCTAAATTCTGCCACAGGAAAGTATAAGTCAAAAAGAGGACAACTCTCAAAAATATGTAGTAATGGGGGCTGGGTGCAGTGGTTCATGCACCTGTAGTTCCAGCTACATGGGAGGCTGAGGCAGGAGGATCATTTGAGCCCAGGTGTTCAAGTTCGATGCTGTAGTGAGCTATGACCCGGCCACTGCACTCTAACTCGGGTTACAGAGTAAGACCCTGTCTCTGAAAAAAAAAAAAAATTATAACATTGGGATATATTATATTAAGAAATAGATTACTTTTTAAATTAATAATTTTAATATATGATATCTCTATTGTTTAACAAAAATCATGATTCCATTTTTATAGATTAAATAGCAACTAAGCTTTAAAGAGATTGATTGAAGCATTATTATTGCAAAACATTGCAAGGAAACCCACAGGTGTTTGTTTGTTTGCTTGAGACAGAGTCTCACTCTGTTGCCTAGGCTGGAGTGCAGTGGTGGGATCACGGCTCCTTGCAGCCTCAACATCCTGAGCTTAAGTGATCCTCCCACTTTAGCCTCCCAAGTAGTTGGGACTACAGGTATGTGCCACCATGCCCGGCTGATTTTGTTTTTCAAATTTTTAGTAGGGACAAGGTCTCTCTATGTTGCCCAGGCTGGTCTTGAACTCCTCAGCTGAAGCAATCCTTCCACCTTTGCTTCCCATAGTGCTGGGATTAGAGATGTGACCCACTGCACCCAGCAACCCCCAGTTTTCAACAACAGGGCATTGGTTGAAGAAACTGCAGCATATCTATACCCTATGAAATAAATAGTCAGATGTAAAATTTCAGAATAATATTGTTATTTACAATATTTTGTTAAATGAAATAAGTAAATTATAAAACTAGATATACAATGTCACCCTATACTTTTAAATATATATTATCTATATAAAAGCTAGATTTAAATATAGCAAAATGTTCATAGTGATTATATTTAGGTGATGAGAATATATGATATTTTGGCTTCCATCTTTGTATTTTTTGTAATATAATTTTTAGGAGTCAGGTTTATTGAAGGATTATTTACATCTAAAATTCACCCATTTTAGGTGTATGTGTTTTGACCAATATCTACAATAATGTATCCACTACCATAATCAAAATACAGAATATTCCTTTGCCCCTAAAAGTTCCTTTGTGCCTTTTTGTAGCCAATTCCTTCCCCCTAGTTACCGGCCCTTGGCAACCACTGATCTTATTTTAGTCTTGACAGTTTTGCCTTTTCTTTAATGTCATATAAATAAAAACATATATAGACTGTAGCCTTTTGTTGCTGGCTTATGTCAACTGGAATGAGTGCTTTTGAGAGGCAGCCATGTTGTTGCACTTACAAGTAGTTCGTTTCTTTGTATTAATAAGCCATACTTCACAGCATAGAGGTACCATAATGTGTTTTCATTGGTTAGTGGACATTGGGCTGTCTTCAATTTTGGACTAATTATATCAACTTGCTAGTGCTGCCCTAACTAAGTACCACTCACTGGGTAGCTTAAACAACAGAAATATACTGTTTGACAGTTCTAAAGGCTACAAATCCAAAATCAAGGTTCCAGCAAGGTTTGTTCCTGTTTTTTTTTTGTTTTTTGTTTGTTTGTTTGTTTGTTTGTTTTTGGTAGAATCTTTTTTATTCAGAAAAAAAATTCCCCCAAAAAAGTTTTCCAACCACACACAGGAGGGGTATGGGTAGGGGGACGTGTCTGGGCATCAGCCCTGTCCCCCAGCCCATGTGGTTTTGGCAGCAATAAGGGGTGTGGGATAATGGTCCCCCAAATAAAATGGTGTATGGGTAGGGAAGGGGGATGCAAAGCTGTAGGGGGCGGTGAAGGGCAAGAGAGGGACGAAGGCAGTACTGGGAACGCCAAAAGTGGGAGGTCATTTCATAACATTTCTTGTTGATCAAACCACCGTGGACACTTTCTTTGCCCATCAGCAGGACTAGCGTCAGTCTTGGTGACAGTAACATTGAAAGTGGGGGCTCCACCGGTACTCTTGGTATACTAAGATCCATGCAAAATTCCCCATCCTGCAGCAGTGAGTCCCGGATCACTGAACATTTCTGGCCCCCAAGCGTCAGCCCATTCACAAAAACACTTGACCAGTCTTTGCCAGCCGGGACACTAGCCTCAGCTGGCGTGATGCTGGCGAAGGTTTTCCAGGAGACGGCGGCCCAGATGGAGGGCAAGTCCTTGTAGCCCACGATGGCCGCGTCCTGACAGACGGAAGGGACTTCTGCCATAAGGTTGTTGATGTAGGCGTCCACCCGTCCATGGCGCTGCTGCTGGGGCCGTGGGCTGGGCTTGGGCTGCCTCTGCTGGCGGGCGGCGGGAGGTGGAGGTGGAGAGCTCGGGGCACGCGCTGCAGTCCAGACCCTGGCTCCGCTCGCTGTGCAGCAGCCTTCGTACCACCACCGGTTTGTTCCTTCTGTAGGTCATGAGGGAAGAAGGATCTCTTCCCGTTCTCTCTCTCTGGCTATCTGTATGTTTACATGGCATGCTCCCTGTATCTGTGCCTGTGTTCACATTTCTCCCTTTAAAAAGACTCCAGTCATACTGGATTAAAAGCCCACTCTACTCCAGTATGATTTCATGTTAATTAATTATATCTGTAACCACCCTAGTTCCAAATAACGTCACATTCTGAGGTACTGGGGTTAGGACTTCATCATATTAATTGGGGAACAGGGGGTAATTCAACCCGTAACAAATAGTAAAGCTGCTATAAGCATTTGTGTGTAAGTCTTTGTGTAGTCACATATTTTCATTTCTCTTGGGTAAATACATAGGAATAGAATTGCTGGATCATAGGGTAATTGTATGTTTAACTTTATAAGAAACTGCCAAACTGTTTTCCAGGATGGCTGTACTATTTCATATTCCTACCAGCGGTGTATAAGAATTCCTGTGGCTCCACATCCTTGTCAACATTTGGTATTGTCAGGTTTTAAAAAATTGTAGTCATTCTGACAAGTGTGTGGTAGTATCTCCTCGTGGCTTTAATTTTACATCCCTAAAGACTAATGATGTTATTTATCATCCGTATATTTTCACTGACAAAGTGAAACTTTGAACAAAGTGAAATGGTACACATCTTTTGCCCATTTTCAAAATTAGATTACTTTTTTTTAGTGAGTCATGAGACTCACTACATATATATGTCATATATATTATATATTATAGATACGAGTCCTTTGGCAAACATGTGATTTGTAAATATTTTCACTCAGTCTGTAGCTTGTCTTTTCATTTTCTTTTTTTCCCCTGAGAAAAATAGTCTTTTCATTTTCTTAAGAATGTCTTGAAAAGCAGAAAATTTTCATTTTGATAAAGTCCATTTTATCTTCTTTTAAAATGTTTGTTCATGCTTTTTATGCTTAGTGATAAAGTCCATTTTATCTTCTTTTAAAATTTTTGTTCATGCTTTTTGTGTCTTATCTAAGAAATTTGCCTAAGTCAACATCACAGAGATTTTTCTCCTGTCTTCTTCTAAAAATTTTATGATTTTATGTTTCACATTTAGACCTATGGTTCATTTTGTGTTAAGTTTTGTATGTGGTATGGAGTATTTTTTCTTAAAATTTCAACAATATAACATTTTTGGTTCTGGAAAGATGACATAATGTTATTTATCATCTGTATCTTTCCTTTCATAAAGTATACACATCTTTTGTACTTGTAGCACCAGATATACTAGATAAAATAAAACAAAAACTACTTTTAATACAAAGCTTGGTTTATAAGAAAAACCAGGAAATTTCCTGTGCAAAAAATGAGAAGGGATCTGAAAGCAGTGTGCTGAGTATATGGATCAATACAGGTAGCTGCCTGTATTTTTTCATGCGGGTAAGGATCAGGGTATAAAGTTTCTACTGACCTAGGGACTTGGGGTAAACAACCATGTGAGCACAGGAGAGGAGTCTCGGGTTTACTTACAGTTGCCTATTGTGGCTGAGACTCTATATAAAGTAGGAACCCCTGAGGGGGTGTGCTTTCAGTGAGAGAAAGGCAAAAGGAAAACAATCATTTACCTACTTAAGAAAATGAAAAGTAAGCTTGAGTCACTTCTGAGAAGTCTCTTGAAAAACTGAAACTGCCTTGCACCTTGCACAGATTTGATGATTGAGTTGATAACGCCTGAGGGGTCCAGAAACCTCCATTGTTTAAAAGAAATAATCATTTAAAAATTGATACCTGGCCCAGGCATGGTGGCTCATGCCTGTAATCCCAGCTTGGGATCCCAGTTTGGGAGGCTAAGGCGAGTGGATCACCTGAGGTCAGGAGTTTGAGACCAGCCTGGCCAACATGGTGCAACCCCATCTCTACTAAAAATACAAAATTAGCTGGGTGTGGTGGCAGATGCCTGTAGTCCCAGCTAGTCAGGAGGCTGAGACAGGAGAATCACTTGAAACTGGGAGGCAGAAACTGCATTGAGCCAAGATTCGCACCACTGCATTCCAGCCTGGGCCAGACAGAGTGAGACTCTCTCTCTCAAAAAAAAAAAAAAAAAAAAAAATTGATACCTGATACCTGATAATTCCCTCTGAATGCTTGGCACAATTCATGTAAAACAGGAGAGCAATTTCTACTGAGATTCCCACAGGAAAAAAATACCCCTATTAAAGATAAGTTACTGATAAAAATGTATAAAACAAGGCAGAACCCATTAGGCACACCATAGATGTCTTCTTAACTTGTGTGTTGCACGCAGCAAGGGCACATGGAGGATGATGAGAACAGAGCCCCTACAGTGTATATATGTTGTGGTGGCCCCAGAAACCGTTTACCATCAGCAAGAACCAGCAGGCATTGCAACAGGGGGATTAGAGCCCAAGAACTTCATAATATTGCCACAACAATAATATCAAAGAGAACTCAAAACAGACATTTAAAAATAATTGAAGACTTGACATAAATACTTAAAATCCTAAGAAAATAATATGACATTATAAAAATAAAAGAACAAGCAGATTTGAAATTTTGGAAAAAGATAATATATGTTGTCAAGATGGCACCACAGAGAACTAAAGAGAGAAAATATGACAGAAAAGAAGGTGCTTGGGGGATGATGTGACCCATGCTGGAGTGCAGTGGCCCGATCTCGGCTCACTGCAAGCTCCGCCTCCCAGGTTCACGCCATTCTCCTGCCTCAGCCTCCGAGTAGCTGGGACTACAGGCGCCCGCCACCACGCCCGGCTAGTTTTTTGTATTTTTAGTAGAGACGGGGTTTCACCATGTTAGCCAGGATGGTCTCGATCTCCTGACCTCATGATCCACCCGCCTCGGCCTCCCAAAGTGCTGGGATTACAGGCTTGAGCCACCGCGCCCGGCCGACATGCTCTTTTAAGATGTGGCTCTTTAGCAGTTTTTTTCGATAGAAAGAGGCTATTACAGGGCAAGAAGTTCTTTAGCTTTCTCCATTTTCTGAGCTGAAAAAGAAAATTGCACAGAGAAAAATCTTGAGATATTATAATCTTTATAAAGATATTATAATCTTTATTAAAATCTTTAGACTTTAGATATTATATATCATGATAAAACCCCAAGAAAGGGTCTTTTATTAGAGAATTAGAATTAATAGCAAGGTGACAAACTGCAGAATATAATTGTTATTAAGGCAGACACGGTTGGAACAGACAGAACTGTTTAGGCATCTGATAAACTCCAAGTGGAAGAAGTTTTTAAACATCTTTATGGAAAAATGGGAGAAATAAGAATTCAATGGTGATACTTAATGCTTCAGTTTCATGGAAAAAGAGAGCCTAGATTGTATCTGGGGTTTCTTTAAGTCTTTCTAAAATTATTTATTTATATTAAGCAAAGTAGTTGTGGGGAAAGTTACATTCATATTTACACTTTTCATTGTTAGATCATACTTTGGATAATTTCAATCACATCTGGAGTATGTTTATAATTGGGGGCTGTTGCCAAATGCAGGGATCCAATATTTACTTGGTAATATCATCTACAATCACAAGCAGAACGCCAAGAAGGAAATCATCAGTCTCTTCAGAGCTGACATATACTTCCAATTAATACAGTACAGCAAGTATCTCATCAAAATTTCCTTTCAAATATAATATGAACTACTGGTGAATGGACAAAAGTAGGAAGCACTAAAGACTAGAGCGAGGACGAAGGCCTTCAGCAAGAGACAACGTGCTTACAAAAACAGGCCTGGACTGCTTTAGAAAGTCATCACCAATGGTCTTCAGCCTTCCTTATAATAAAATAAGGAAGGAAGAAATCACTTCAAATTTTAAAAGTAGATTAGTTAGAATTTTAGCTGCACACTTCTGGGAAAGTGATTTTCTCTCCTTCTAACGTCTCCCATTAAGTAGGGCATACTGTTCAGAATTCAAAACCTGCTGGCCAAGTTTCCAGGGTAAACAAGACTTTGTGGCTCTAGAATGAGCCCTGTTTTGAAAGCTGAATGATTTTTTGGGAGAAGAGAGAGGAAGAAGAGTTCTTAAATAAAAGGAATATGGACTTTAAAAATAAACAATGAAGTCTGAAATGCCTGAAGTTTGTTCCTGGCACCAGTATGTCTCCAGGCAACTTTAGGCACATACAATACTAGCCAACTTGGCTGAGCCCAGAGCAGGCGGTGGACCTGAAAACAGCTCGGTGTAAAAGCCATCAAGAACTGGGATTTGGGCTATGTTTACAGAGATTGATCTTAGGAGACAACATACGCTTTTTGGGAAAGCAGCATAACAAAATTTTGGGGACAACAAACTTTTTAGGAACGCTAGGAAACGATGGACACTACTTGAAGGAAAGACATAGTATGGGGAAATGCTCCATTGAATAAATTAGATAGAAGAATGTAAGGTTAAGTATCAGAAATGAAAGAAAACTAAGTAAATAGTTGGCTTTTCATTGTTGTTGGCTGATCTTTGTCTGAAATAGAGGATTTTAAACTTTTGTTTTAAATCTACCTTGACAATGCTGAAGAAACTCCTTGACTCAAGGAAGGTAAGATGGGAAATAAAAGTTTCACCTTACAGGATAATAAACAGGTTTAGTTTAAGGATAGCCAGCAAGATTGAGAGTTAAAGGGAAAAAGTTGCAAAACAATGATATTTTCCCAGTTTTCTTATGAAAGAAGCCATTGTTCACTGAGCTAGTAACATTTTTTTCGTTAAGAAAATTATGTTTTTATAAGGCTAACAGCCCTACTTTTTTGCTCTTCACTTTATGGAGATAAAATGTGCTTTGATTTGTAGTTGTTTTATGTCTTTTTTTTTTTTTTTTTTTTTTGGTTTGGAGACAGAGTTTCGTTCTTTTGCCCAGGCTGGAATGAAGTGGCGCGATCTCGGCTCACTGCAACCTCTGTCCCCCGGGTTCAAGCGATTCTCCTGCCTTAGCCTCCTGAGTAGCTGGGATTACAGGTGTAAGCTACCATGCCTAGCCAGTAGGCATGGTGGCAGCGCCTATAATCCCAGCACTTTGGGAGGCCGAGGTGGGCAGATCTCCTGAGGTCAGGAGTTCAAGACCAGCCTAGCCAACATGGTGAAACCCCGTCTCTACTAAAAATATAAAAATTAGCCAGGTGTGATGGTGCATGCCTGTGATCCCAGCTACTCGGGAGGCTGAGGCAGCAAAATTGTTTGAACCCGGGAGGCGGAGGCTGCAGTGAGTTGAGATTGTGCCACTTCACCCTAGCCTGGGCAACAAAGTGAGACTTCGTCTCAGAAAAAAAAAAAAAAAAGAAATGTAGTTATCATGACTGCAGCAAAGTGTGAAAATTGTTTTAAAAATTGTATAATTTGATGTAAAAGAGTTAATGGCAACCTAAGTTTTTCTTAGTGGTGCATTTTTTTCTAATCCCTATAAAAATTAGTTTATCTCAGGGTTTATCACCATTAGCACTCTTAACATTTTGGGCCAGATATTTCTTTGAAGTGGGGGGCTGTTCTGTGCATAGAAGGATGTTCAGGGCCTCCCCTAACTAGAGCATCCCCTCTAGCTATGAGAACCAAAAATGTCTCCAGATAGTGACAGATGTTCTCTAAAGGGCAAAATCATCTCCAGTTGTGAACCACTGGTTTATTTTAATAGTGTTAAGATACGCTACTTAAGATTCACTTTCTAATTACAGTAGCAGTACAGTAAGCTTGTTTAGTTAATATCCTCAACAATAGTGTGCTTGTGACAAAGTAACTGGAGTAGACTCCATATAAAGAACCTAGACTGTGCCTGGCACCACTTCAGTACTTAAAAATATCAGTGATGATAGTGATGGCTCTGAAGGCAATGGAAAGGGGGAAGGAAGGAGAGGAGGGATGGAGAAGAGGAGGAGAAAGGAAATGAGTGAGAGGATGAGCACAGGCATATGTTATACTCTCTCTGCTTGGAAATGTATAGAATCAGCTGATTCTGATTCTCACTTGGTACCAACTCAGAGCTGGTGAGCAGGGAGGAGGCAGAGGAGAGGGGAGCAGTCATGTGGGAGGTAAAAGAATTGGATGGGTTTGGCCAGGTGCGGAGGCTCACTCCTGTAATTCCAGCACTTTGGGAGGCCGAGGTGGGTGGATCACCTGAGGTCAGGAGTTCAGGACCAGCCTGGCCAACATGGTGAAACTCTGTCTCTACTAAAAATACAAAAATTAGCCAGCCGTGGTGGCGGGCGCCTGTAATCCCAGCTACTTGAGAGGCCGAGGCAGGAGAATTACTTGAACCTGGGAGGCGGAAGTTGCAGTGAGCCAAGATCATGCCACTGCACTCCAGCCTGGGTGACAGAGCAAGACTCTGTCTCAAAAAAAAAAAAGGGATGGGTTTTTCATTCAAAATATTATTTTTTCTTGTTACAGTTATCTCTAGGGCTTAACTTCCTTACACACAGGGCATTTTCTGGTACAAATTAAGATCAACTTGGTTTTAGAAAAATACACACCCATCAGACAAGTAGGATTTATTTCCAGGGCAGATTAGAGAAAGTAGATGTTACATTACTTGATTCATTAAGGCATTAAACTTTCTCATATTACATTTGTATTTACTTAAGTTCACACTCATTTTGTGTATAGATTCCATAAATATTTAATGTGTGTGACACACTAATAAATGTTAATTGCATGCACTTCTATTAACTTTACTTCAGTGAATACCAGCAAGCATCTTGGGAGGAAGATGTCCTACCCATTTAAAGGGAGGATACGAGACTCAGAAAAGATAAGTGGTTGCCCAGGATAACTCTCAACTTATTCTGACACGTGAGCACAGGTCTTTCTTCCCTCAGGCCGTGGCCCTTTCTGCCACCACACAGCTGCTCTTCATGAACTCATTTGCGTACAACTGGACGCGGGCAAACCATGCTGCTCCTGAGAAATGGCAGATGGCTTATTTTCTTCCCCTCATACCTTTTTTCTCTTTGTTGTCTCTTTTCCTCCATCTCCCTCTTCCACTCCTTAGGCCTGTCAGCAACACCCTGTTGCTCGCTTATACTGCTAAAGGGAGCCAGAGTTAAAGACATTGTTGTGGATGGCGTGCTACTAGGGATCCGGCTGCTGCATTAAGAGGACAACCATTAAGGTAGTTTGTTTGTTTGTTTTTGAGACACAGTTTTGCTCTTGTCACCCAGGCTGGAGTGCAATGGCACAATCTCGGCTCACTGCAACCTCCGCCTCCTGGGTTCAAGTGATTCTCCTGCCTCAGCCTCCTAACTGGGATTACAGGCACCCACAACCATGCCCAGCTGAATTTTGTATTTTTAAAGTAGAGACAGGGTTTCACCATGTTGCTTAGGCTAGTCTTGAACTCCTGACCTCTGGTGATCCACCCGCGTTGGCCTCCCAAAATGCTGAGATTATAGGTGTGAGCCATCATGCCCAGCCAAATAGTTCTAATAGAGATTTCTTATTGGTTTTGTACCATTGCAGAGAGCAAGAAGAACCCTCAGGGGTGTCAATAGAAGCCTACTGTAGTGCCTGCCTGATATTAGCCAGTGGGTATATGTGAGTACAGCTATACTAGTTTTGTTTGTTTGTTTGTTTATATGGGGGTCTTGCTCTATTGCCCAGGCTAGAGTTCAGTGGTATGATCATGACTCACTGCAGCCTCAACCTCCTGTGCTCAAGTGATCCTCCTGCCTCAGGCTCCTGAGTAGCTGGGACTACAGGCGGGCTTTAGTGTCCGGCTAGTTATTTTTTGTACAGACAGGTCTCACTATGTTACCCAGGCTGGTCTTGAACTCCTGACTTCAAGTGATCCTACTGCCTCAGCTTCTCAGAATTCTGGGATAATAGGAGTGAGCCACCATGCCCGGTCAGCTGTACTAGTCTTAACTTATTTAACTACTTCTTTTTCTTTGGTAAACAGTTGCTTTCCTGAGCCCCTGAGTGCTCCTACCCTGAGCCCTGGGCCCGGTCCTCCCAATTCCTCGTTGTATAGTACCAATTTTAAAGTATTTTGAGTATCACCCTGCTTTGGGCTAGTGCTTCGAATGCTTTTAGCTAATAACTAAGTTCTATAAAAAACATATTTCATTGAGCTTGCAGGTCACACTAAGGAGGGTAGACTATTAAGAGGACAAATTTGCCAATTAAAAGGGAGTATATGGCTAGTAAAAATGGGAAGAAATTTAAGAGAAGTGGGATGAAAATATAGCAGTAATCTGGCCAGGCGCGGTGGCTGAAACCTGTAATCCCAGCACTTTGGGAGGCCGAGACGGGGGGATCACGAGGTTAGGAGATTGAGACCATCCTGGCTAACACAGTGAAACCCCGTCTCTACTAAAAAATACAAAAAACTAGCCGGGTGAGGTGGTGGGCGCCTGTAGTCCCAGCTACTCGGGAGGCTGAGGCAGGAGAATGGCGTAAACCCGGGAGGCGGAGCTTGCAGTGAGCTGAGATCCGGCCACTGCACTCCAGCCTGGGCGACAGAGTGAGACTCCGTCTCAAAAAAAAAAAAAAAAAAGAAAATATAGCAGTAATCTCTCTGCACCTTGATGTTGATGTCATCACCATTCCTCAACTTTGATCTAAAGAGAAAGGTGAGAGGAATGAGAAAGAGGCCTGAAAGGGAAGGAGAGAGGGCCTGGCATGGTGTAGATGCACCAGAAATATTTGTAACTGAATAGATAATTGAATACATGACTGAATGACAGTAGAACTGCCACCACAGAATATTTGCTTCTGAGCACTGAATAAGATAATCCATCAATGCAACAAGTGTAAAGCACATGCCCTGTGTTAGGTTTGGGCTAGGATACAAAGTGGAATCAAGCATGGTCTTACCAAAGACTATTAATTAATTCAGAAGAAAAATATAAGGTTGAGAAATGAGAAATGTATGCAGCAAGGACTTGATGGGCCAGAGAAAGTTGTGGATTAAAAAGAAAAAGAAATTAACATGATACTGGTATTAGCAGAAGTAAAACCACCAAGTTTTATGAGATCCTTCTCCCACTCTACCCAACCTTGCTAAACTGACACTCAGTATGGGGCCCACCTTTTAAGACAATGTCGAGAATGTGAAAATGCTCCAAGAGAGTAGCCAGAAGCAGGGCTGACTTCATGGGCATACAACAAGTGCAGTCCCAGAAGGGCACTGCACTTGGTGGTTAAAAGCTCTGTCATCTTGAAATTTTTAATATTTTATCTTTGAACTTGTGTGCTGTGAGTGAAGTCCAGTGGGACAATGGAGCACGCATGTGAGCAGAGGAGATACGGGCATGCTTGTTTCCCTCATGCCTTGCAATTCATTTGCACATAACATTCATGATTGCTATCCCACTCCCATGACACACAAGAAGTGTGTCTACTTGCTTGTGCTTGCTTTGAGTCTTGCCCAACTCCTATGTATGTGGGTCCACCAGAATTCTGTGTTAACGTCTACACATCTCATATCAGCAGATGCTCATACTGGCATATGCTCCACATGTATCAACATGTGCCCAGACCAACACATCTACAACAGCAGAAGTGCTGATAGCACCAAGAGGCCATCCTTTCCATTAGAACCAGAACTTGTTTCCAATGCAGAAAGAAGGTAATGGTATTCAGAGAAATAAGAATGACCTAGGAACCCTATCATATACAGTTTTTTATTTTTTTAAGACGGAGTCTTGCTCTGTCACCCAGGCTTGAGTGCAGTGGCATGATCTCGGATCACTGCAACCTCTGCCTCTCGAGTTTAAGCGATTACAGGCATGTGCCACCATATCCAGCTAATTTTTGTATTTTTTAGTAGAAATGAGGTTTTGCCATGTTGGCCAGGCTGGTCTTGAACCCCTGGCCTCAGGTGATCCACCTACCTCGGCCTCTCAAAGTTCTGGGGTTATAGGCATGAGCCACTGAGTCCGGCCTCTATCATATACACTTTTACTTGCATTATTTCCTGTATGACCCAATCACTTATGTTAAAAGTGTTGACATAGAAGGAAAGGGGAAACAGGTCCATCCATAGTTGCCAAATTATAAGGAATACGTTATTTCTTTTTTTTTTTTTTTTTAGACAGAGTCTCTCTCTGTTGACCAAGCTGGAGTACAGTGGCATGATCTTGGCTCACTGCAACCTCTGCCTCCCAGGTTCAAGCATTTCTCCTGCCTCAGTCTCACGAGTAGCTGGGAGTACAGGCGTGCACCACCAGGACCAGCTAACTTTTGTATTTTTAGTAGAGATGGGGTTTTGCCATATTGGCCAGGCTGGTCTCAAACTCCTGACCTCAGGTGATCTACCCGCCTTGACCTCTCAAAGTGCTGGGATTACAGGTGGGAGACAATGCACCCAGCCAGAAATAAGTTCTTTCTTAATCATCAGTGATCCAAAGGTAGAGAGTGTTGGTAGAATGTGAACATATCAAGAAATAAAAAAAACACCAGTTTTATGTAGTATTATCATCCTTGTTCTAATAAGAATGAAACAATTTATATTTATGAGCTGTAAAATGCAAATTGTGAAATTTTAGTGATTCCGCATATAAGATAAAAGCTCTTGTAATTTCTATTTAAAACTGGCATTGCATAAAATAAGATGAATGGTAAAATTCATTCTAATAATTAAATTTAAACTTTAAAATTTAGAATACTTCTATTACACTTAAAAAACATTATTTTTAAATGTGGTAAAATACATACAACATAAAATTTACTATCTTAACCATTTTTAAGTGTACAGTTTGGTGACATTAAGCACATTCACATTGTTGTGCAATGATCACCACGATCCAATTCTAGAATTTTTTAAACTAGCAAAACTGAAATTCTGTACCTATTATATACATATACATATGTGTGTGTGTGTGTGTGTGCGTGCGCGCGCACATATATATATATAGAGAGAGAGAGACGGAGTCTTGCTCTGTCGCCCAGGTTGGAGCGCAGTGACGTGATCTCTGCTCACTGCAAGCTCTGCCCCCTGGGTTCATGCCATTTTCCTGCCTCAGCCTCCTGAGTAGCTGGGACTATAGGAGCCTGCCACCATGTCTGGCTAATTTTTTTGTATTCTTAGTAGAGATGGGGTTTCACCATGTTTGCCAGGATGGTCTCGATCTCCTGACCTCGTGATCTGCCTGCCTCGGCCTCCAAAAGTGCTGGGATTACAGGCATGAGCCACCGCACCTGTCCATCTGTACCTAGTAAATATTAACTCCTCATTCTCTCCTCTCTCCAGCCCCTGCCAACCACCATTCTACTTTGACTACTGAATTTGATTACTCTAGATACCTCATAGAAGTGGAATCGTAAAATATTTGTCCTTTTGTGACTGACTGGCTTATTCTACTTTATATAATGTCCTCAAAATTCATCCGTCTTTTAGAAGTGTCAGAATTCCCTTCCTTTATTTAAAGCTGCATAATATTCCATTGTATGTACATTCCACATTTTGTTATCCATTCATCTGTCAGTGCACACTTGGTTGCTTCTACTCCTTGATTATTGTGAATGGTGCTGTCATGAACATGAGTATACCAGTATCTGTTTGAACCCCTGCTTTCAATTATTTTGGGTATATACCCAGAAGTGGAATTGCAGGATCATATGGTACTTCTATTTTTAGTTTTTTGAGGAACTGGCACAATGTTTTCCCTAAAGTCTATAACAATTTACCTTCCCAACAACAGTGTACAAGGGTTCCAATTTTCCCACATCCTCACCAATACTTATTTATTTTTTTTTAAATAGTATCCATTCTAGTAAGTGTGAGGTGGTATTTCTTTTTTTGTTTTTTGAGACAGTCCTACTTTGTCGCCCAGGCTGGAGTGCAGTGGCGTGATCTCAGCTCACTGCAACCTCCGCCTCCCAGGTTCAAGAGATTCTGCTGCCTCAGCCTTATGAGTAGCTGGGACTACAGGCATGCACCCCTACATCTGGCTAATTTTGTATTTTTAGTACAGATGGGGTTTCACCATGTTGGCCAGGCTGGTCTCCATCTCCTGACCTCAAGTGATCCACCCGCCTCCGCCTCCCAAAGTGCTGGGATTACAGGCATGAGCCACCATGCCTGACCTGAGGTAGTATTTCATTGTGATTTTGATTTTGATTTCCACAATAATTACTGATGTTGACCCTCTTATGCTTTGTAATTAATAAAAATATTTTTAAAGGAAAAAGCCATATATTGGTACTTTAACATCATTTTCTCTGTGCTCTTTTTTTCTCACTGCCTCTTTGATCAGGTCTTTATTCAAAAGAAGCTGTCCAAAATGATTTGATCTTTATGGAATAGTCAAATTTAAGAGTTTATGCAGCAGACTTCTCTTCCTCTGTAGTAGGCTTCTTTTCTGCTGGCTTCTTTTCAGGGGCTGGTTTCTTGGTAGCTGCTGCCTTTTTTCCCACCAGAGGTTTCTTCTGCTTTTTAACATCAACAGCAGGCTTCTTTCCTTTCTTACCTACCACAGGCTTCTTGCCTGCAACCTACTTCTCATCCGATTTGGCTTCTAGTGCGGCAGCTGCCGCTGCTGCCCTATCCACCCAGAGCTTGTGATTCTTGGCCTGGCGAAGAATGGTGTTCCGACACATGGTCTTTGCGTATGGGTTTAGCTTCAACATGATTCTCACATTTTTCAGTGGGTTCTTCTTTAGGACTCTGCGATGAATCTCCTTGCGTGGTGCTCGAAGGGCTCTCTGGATCTCTGGGCTTTTTAAGATTTTGCTAAGATCTGTATTGATCATCTTGTGGATGGGAAGATTGTAGTTACTCTTGGGGGAAGCAGCTTTATGGCAAATGCCATACAATTCATCTAACTTCCAGAAAGCACTTTCGGTCCAAATGCAGAAACGCCCCACAGGCCCACCAGGAGCAAGTTTCAAAATGTTCAGTTTGCTTACATTAAGCAGAGTAATTCCAGGGATGCTTCTGAAGGCCTTGATGATACCATTATCCTCATGATGGATGATGCAGGGGCCTCTGCGCTGGATACGGTGACGGTTTCTCATTTTGCCCTTGCCAACTCTCATTTGCTGAGAGGCATAGACCTTTTTGATATCATTCCAGGCTTTAAGTTTCTTAAGAAGCAAAACAGCCTCCTTGATCTTCTTGTATCCTCCAACTTTATCTTCGACTCCCAAAGGAAGTTCAGGAACTTCCTCAATACGATGACCTTTAGATATGACCAGTGCTAGTAAGGCTGAGGCAGCCAGGGTAGAACAGATGGCATATCGTTTTTGGGTTGTGTTCACTCTATGATGCTAACAGCATCAGGTTTTGGTTGGTGCAAACATTTGGCCTCCATAACACATGTTTCCAGAAGCACTCTGGCCAGAAAGGTGAGTCCCACCACCTCGAACTCTGGGAATTTGAGCCACAGCTCTGTCAGTACCCAAAGACTCAGCACTGGTCTGATGACCTGCTAATTCACCGACAGCATACAGCTGTCTGTTGTGTTTGTGCAAGTTGGTGTGAACAAAGTTCACAATATCTGGTCGAATAGGAGCCTTGAATACAGCAGGCAAAGTGACAATTTTGTCAGATGACTCCCCCTTTTCAGAGTACAGCGATATCAGTGGGCGAGCACACACCATGGCGGAGAGGAGAGAGCCATGCTCCTCTCAGCACCGCTGCTGCCACAGGAAAAGTTCTCTGTGCTTTTAAAAATGTGCCCCACATTTTAATTTTGCACTGGGTCCTGGAAATTATGTAGCCAGCCTTGCATATGGGAAATGTTAATGAAAAAAAAATGGACTGGGTAGTAACTTAATAATCTGAGTGTATGATACTTGTTTATAGGGAGATAGTGATCATCACCGGTTTCCCATCTCTATTGACTCAGTGAAGTCTGAGAGATTTATTTAGAAAGGAAAACTGCCTTAGTGAATGCAGCTTGCTGTAAAGAATCTCATCACTAGTTCCACTTTGGATTACAGCCTCGCTTCTGTCACACATCACCTGTGTAAGTGCTGGGCAAATCATTAAACATCTCTCTCGAGCCTTGATTTCAGAGGAGTTATGGGTCTGGTGGCCAGGCAGGTAGGAGGGGGCAGATCCTGAGATGGGCCAGCATCCTCCTGGAAGTTACTTGCCTTGTTTAGAGGCTACTGAATAGCTTTCTTTTTTTGTTTTTTTTTTTTTTGAGACGGAGTCTCGCTTTGTCACCCAGGCTGGAGTACAGTGGCTGGATCTCAGCTCACTGCAAGCTCCGCCTCCCGGGTTTACGCCATTCTCCTGCCTCAGCCTCCTGAGTAGCTGGGACTACAGGCGCCTGCCACCACGCCCGGCTAATTTTTTGTATTTTTAGTAGAGACGGGGTTTCACGGTGCTAGCCAGGATGGTCTTGATCTCCTGACCTCGTGATCCGCCCGTCTCGGCCTCCCAAAGTGCTGGGATTACAGGCTTGAGCCACCGCGCCCGGCCTACTGAATAGCTTTCAAACAAGCAAGAGTGAAGGGGGAAATGGGGTTTTATCTTTCAACAAGGGGGACTGGGCCACTTCTGCAGGCCCAGGGAGTTCTGTGGAATCTGAGCATTCAAGATCCTCAAGTGGGCTGAGTGCAGTGACTCACGTCTGTAATCTCAGCACTTTGGGAAGCCGAGGCAGGAGGACTGTTTGAGCCCAGGAGTTTGAGATCAGCTTAAGTAACATAGCGAGACCTCATCCCAATAAAAAATAAAACAATTAGCCAGGCATGGTGGCATGTGCCTGTAGACCTAACTACTCAGGAGGGTGAGGCAGGAGGATTGCTTAAGCCCAGGATGTTGAGGCTGCAGTGAGCTGTGATCGTGCCACTGCATTCCAGCCCGGGCAACAGAGTGAAATCCTGTCTCAAAAAAAAAAAAAAAAAAAAAGACCCTCAGGGGCATCTACCCAGATATCCCATCCCAAGTCTCTAGGCCCTGTTCTTTCCCTAACAAGATCCTGACTTTGGCATAGGAAACTTGCTGAGGCTGAAAATTCATTGTTCTTTGAAATTCTGCCACCTTAAAATGAATTCTGGGCCTGGTCTTCAACTCTCTCTGCTCTTCAGCTTCAGGAAATAAAGGTCTCTTTAAATACTTTCAATTAGAGAATTAGAGAATCTCTGATTCTCATATTTTGCTTTAAATTCACAATTGATTGCCCTGCATCTGTCACATCTGTCATTTTCTTTTTTCCAAGCTAAGAATGGAGTTTAGCAGGAGCTGCTCCATTTCAAAATCCTTAAAATGACCGTATCTCCTGTTCCTCTCAAATGCTAGAGATGGCATGACTTTCACATTCCCCTCTACTTGTATCCCTCTCACTTCACCAGAGGTGAACATTTTAGCAATGAATGCCACTGCTACTGCATGTCAGAGACTACTGATAACAGTACTTACTCCACCTACCACCAGTGATGTGATCCTTATTGCTCTCTCTTCAGTGGGTGATCTAATTCCAGAATCCCATCCTTAGAACCTGTTTTCTGGGACCAATACGGGTACTAACCCTCTTCAGTTGGGCCCTTTAGAAACAGTTGGCTACAAGGATTCAGACACATGTGATTTATCGAAGGAGTGCTCAGCTCTCTAAGAGACGAAGAGATGAAAGACAACGAAGGGAAAAGGCCGAGCAAAAATGGTCTCAGATAAAGTCTCGCCTTGGCCAGATTCAAGGGCGTGTGTGGCATCTCAAGCATATATCACAACATCGAGTTGTCCCACCTTCAGATAAGGGGTTCAGGCTTTTGGACCCCAATATCAGTCTACCATTGGCTCCACGGTACCCCCAGGGATGGGACTTAATTCAGAGGTGAAGTGGTTCCCATTGGCAGACAGCAGTTCTCCAGAGAAGGGGGAAACTGTGAGCCATTGGCAGCAACGTTAACATCCACAATAGCTGGGGAATGGAATCTGGCATCAGATGCACTTTCTACCCTCCTTTCAGGATGGTGACCAGTGTGGCTTACACCGCTAGGATTCCTTGCCGTTTCTTTTTTAATCAGGTTCAAAAATAGGGGAGTCTGGCCAGGCGTGGTGGCTCATGCCTGTAACCCCAGCACTTTGGGAGGCCGAGGTGGGATCACTTGAGGTCCAGAGTACGAAACCGGCCTGGCCAGTCGATATGGTGAAACCCCATCTCTACTAAAAAAACAAAAATTAGCCTGGTGTGTGGCGCGTGCCTGTAATCCCAGCTACTCAGGAAGCGGAGGCAGGTGAATTGCTTGAACCTGGGAGGCGGAGTTAGCAGTGAGCTGAGATTGCACCACTGCACTCCAGTCGGGGCGACAGAGTAAAACTTTATCTCCAAAAAAAAAAAAAAAAAAAATTATATATATATATATTTATATATATAAAAATAATAGGGAAGTCCTAGCACCAGATCACAGGGAATAAAACAACTAGGCCAGGTTATTTATTCCCCTGGTGTCCTCCCTGTAAGATCACCTTAGGCTGGCTGCATCCCTTGGCCAAAAGTCAAGGTAGCCCTCTTCATGTGACTTTGTCCTTCCAGGTGTCGGTAACCTCTGCCTTCCCTCAACCCTTCAAGCTGTACTATCCTTTGTAGTTTCTTTAAGCCCTACCACCTTTATAAATTTACCTTTATTAAATTCTCCTTGAGTTATTTTGAGTGTCCTGTGACGTAAAACAGAATGCTACCCTGGTAGTAACTGATGAGATCAAGGAAGGTAAGCAGTTCAGTTTTCACTGTAAGTGCAATGAGACTTCATCAAAGGGTTTCAAGTAGAAGAATTGTCTGTTTTCGAACTCTCAATTTTGATTTCTCTCTTAGCTGCCTGTATAACGTAAATTTTCCAGTAATGTTTTTATCAAGAAAAGAGACAAGGACGTCATGTTTTCTGAACTCTCATATTTTAAGAATATTGTGTTTGTGGTTTTCATTTTTTCTTTTTTTTTAAGACAGGGTATTGCTCTGTCACCCAGGCTGGAATGCAATGGTGCCATCATGACTCAATGCAGCCTTGAATTCCAGAGCTCAAATGATTCTCCCACCTCAGCCTCCTGAGTCGCTGGGACTCCAGGCATGTGCCACCATGCTTGGCTAATTTTTTAAATTTTTGTAGAGACAGGGTCTCACTGTGTTGTCCAGGCTGGTCTCAAACTCCTGGGCTCAAGTGATCCTCCTGCTTCAGCCTCCCAAAGTGTTGGAATTACAGGTGTGAGCCACTGAGCCCAGCCTGGTTTGCGTTCTTTTTAAAAATTTTTCCAATGGTCCATAGAATCCTCAATGGTTTTCATTCTTAAGTGACAACTGATTTGGTATAAAAATTCTTGAGTCACAGCTATATCCTCTCAAGAATCTACAGATGCTGTTTTAGTATTCTATAATTCAGTGGTAGAAAAGACAGAGGTAAGCTTAATTTTTGCTTCCTTGTAGGTAACACATTTTTCAGGTGTCAATGCTTATAGAATTTACCCCTTTAATCTTATAATTCATATACTCTACTACGATGTAGCTTACTGTGTCTTTTGACAATTTTGTTTTCCCCTGAAGGACTTTATGAAAGCTTAAGTTTTCATCAAAGAATACATCAAAGAATAATGTTTTTTGATGACTTCTCTGTTCCACTCTTTTTGGATTTCTTCCACAGGAACACTATGTAAATTCTTAGTAGTCTTTTTTGGTCTCCTAGATCTAACATCACACTGTCCATTTACAGTTTTGATCTTTTTCTTCTGTGTTCTGTGGCAGCTTCTTGAACCTCTCTTCTGCATTACTGATTTTCTTCAATCAATTCTACTCCTCACTGCTTCAGTGAAGGGCTTAATGTTTGTGTTACAATTTGTTTCCTGGCAAATTATTTTAACTTGCTCCCCTTATGGCTGACCTAATTGTCTACATAACACATTTAATTGTACTTTTTTTCTTGCCTTTTCTCTCTTTATGACTTTTGGAATTCCAAAAGCATCAGTTTCATCCTGCTGCAGATGCTGAGGTGCTCAAAATCAATTTAGGTCTTGTAGTACATCATTTTCAAAACTACCATCTTCCTTTGCATCTTCAGGATAATTAATACATTCAATAATTATTTGAGCACTCACTATGACACTTGCTGTTGTAGCGAGTGGTTTGGGATATATCAGAGAAAATTCTGGAATGTTAGAATGTTCTGGAAAAACAGAGAGTAAAGGGATTGGATGGTGTACTCGGGGAGATTTTGAGAAAGTCATTCAAGAGAACTGTTCACGCAGTGGTTGAGGAGGAAGGGCTTTTCTGGCAGGAGAAACAGCAAGTCCAAGGCCTGGAGCTGGTTTGTCTGAGGAACAGCAAAGAGGCTGGTGTGGCTGCAGCACAGCAAAGAAGGCAAAGACAAGGGCAGAGGTCAGCAAGGTGACTTGGGGATGCATCACGAGACCCTGTAGGCCACTGAAAGAATTTTGGCTTTCACTCTGAGGAAGATGGGAAGCCATTGAAGAGTTTTGAGCAAAGCAATGGCATAATCTGATTACATTTTGAAAGAATTATTTTCACCATTCTGTTGAGAACAGACTCTGGGGAGAGGGGGAACAGTAGAAGCCTGAGACCAGTTAGAAAGCTACTGCAGTATTCCAGGTGAGAGATGATGGTAGGAAAGGACCAGGTGGTCATGATGTAGGCAGTGCGAACTGGTCAGATTCTAAAGATATTTTAAAGGTAGCACCAGAGGATTTCCTGATGAATTAGAGGTGAGTTGAGAGAGAAATTATGAAGTCAGTATGACTCCACAGTTTTTGGTCTAAGGAATTGGAAGGATTCAGTTGCCATCAACTGAGATGGGGCAGAATGCATGTGGAGGAGGTCTATGAAAGGAGACTGGAATGCGTTTGGGACATGCTAAACTTGAAATAATAAAGACATCAAAAAGAGTACTGGATGACTCCAAATTCAAGGGAAGTCAAGTGGGAGACAACAACTTGAGATTTGTCAGCACAAAGATGTGATTTCGAATGACACAATTAGGTAAGCTTTCTAAGGGAATGTGTGTAAAGACTGGACCAAGAGCTGAATCCTGGACACTCCGATATTAAGAGCTGAGGAGAACAGGAGGAACAACCATGAGGGCAAGAAGAAACAAAGCGCTGGAAGCACTTATGAAGGAGAAGAGAGTAATTAACTGCATCAAATGATGCTGCTGCACAGAGATCAGGGCTGACAATGGACCACTGGATCTAGCAATGCAGAGGTCACTGGTCACCTTCCCAAGAGTAAGTCTGGTGGAGTGTGGAGGGAAAATCTTGACTGAACTGTTTAGGAGAATAAACAAAAAAACTGGAAATAGCAAGTATACTGAAATCTTTCAAGGACTATTACTATAAAGAGGAGTAAAGATATGGAGTGGAGCCAGGCGTGGTGGCATGCTCCTGTAATGCTAGCTACAAGTGAGACGGAGACAGGAGGAGTGCTTGAGCCCAGGAGTTCAAGGCTGCAATGAGCTATGACTGTGCCACTGGACTCCAGCTTGGGTGACAGAGTGAGACCCTGTCTCAAAAACAAGACAAAAAAATTCCCTGTAGCCAGGCATGGTACTTTACTCCTATAATCCCAGCACTTTGGGAGGCCAAAGTGGGAGGACCACTTGAGCCCAGGAGTTCAAGACCAGCCTGGGCAACATAGTGAGAACCCGTCTCTAAAAACAAACAAACAAACAAACAAAAACCCAGAGCCCATGATTTCAGCACCCATGTTATTTCTACTATACTAGTCATATACTATTCTGCCTCTCTAAATTCTGCCACAGGAAAGTATATGTCAGGAAGAGGACAATTATCAAAAATGTATAGCAATGAGGGCTGGTTGCACTGGCTCATGCCTGTAATCCCATCTACTCGGGAGGCTGAGGCAGGAGGATCACTTGGGAGTTCAAGGCTGCAGTGGGCTATGATTGTGCCACTGCACTCCAGCTTACATGCTGGAGCGAGACCTTGCCTCTAAAAAAAAAAAGAAAAGAAAAAAGAAAAAAATGTATGGATGTATAGATGTGTGTATGTATATATCTATAGTGGAATTTGGCAGGGGGCTGGGGGGAAGTGGAGAAAAGAGATGGAGCTTTTTAAAGAAGACAGAGTATGTTGCTGGGAATGATTGGGAGGATGTTCTCTTTTCTGTGTTTTTACAATGTTACTCACAGGTCCATGTGCATCTTCTTAGACATCCTCAGATAAGATCTTGCCCAGTTACCCAAAAAATAGGGTAAGTGCACCACCACTGACTGCTCAGTCTTTGCTTACTAGTCAGAATCCCTTCTTATACTGACAACTGAAAAGCAGGCTGATAGTCACCGCTCCTCAGCAATTTTTAGTGTGTGATAGGCACACTAAGTATGATTCTGTTGGTTTCAGGTAGTATCTGATCTTCCTGCCCGGTTCTCTCATCTGTTGAATGGTGGATTGTATTAAACACCATCATTCTCAGAGTGCACTTACCAGGCTGCTTCCCATCTCCATTTCTGACTACAGCACTTTATTTGTGGAGACTATCTCAGGGTACAATGTGCCTCCAATGTCATCTCCCCTCCCATGCCTTTTTGTAGTATTAAGACAATAAAGGCCTGGTGTGGTGGCTCATACCTGTAATCGTAGCATTTTGGGACACTGAGGCAGAAGGATGGCAGTAGTCTAGGAATTTGAGACCAGCCTGGGTAACATAGTGAGACCCTGTCTATAAAAAAAATTAAAAACTTAGCTGGGCATGGTGGTGCATGCCTGTAGTCCCAGCCACTTGGGAGAACTGAGGTGGGAGGATGGCTTGAGCCCAGGAGTTCAAGGCTTCAGTGAGTTGTGATGGCGCCACTGCACTTCAACCTGGGAGACAGAACAAGATCCTGTCTCAAAAACAAAAACAAAAAGACACAGTTTAGTGTGTGGATGGAGGGAGGCTAGAGAGAATGAACATTACTCTGGTGGCCTAAAGCACCAGGCAGCTGAGGGACAGGACCAGGTTTTCTGATTAGGGCATGTAAGTTTACAGACACTTACATGCCTTCCTCTCTTACACACTATTGACTGAGATAAAGACATTGCTATACTAAGTTAAAAATCACTGAGAAATTCCTCTTAGATTTTGTCAGTATCAGGCATAAGTTTTGGTGAAAGAATGCCTTTTCTTTTTCTTATTTTTCCTCCATTGCACTTTATTGGGAAAACAGGATAGATTAAATCAGGGGTGATTATCCAGATGTTATTATTAAATAAGCTATGCTTTGAAGTTAAGGCAACAGGTAACACATTGAATAAGCCAAAGTGCTTAATTTTTGTTTTCTATGAAATAGTTTATTTCACTGTTCACTATGGAGAGGCTACAAATACATTTCTGATATCAACACAAAGGACTAAACTTTGCCAACACTGGTAAAAATGGTTATGAGGAATTGAGAAGCTAGGGAACAGGGCACATGACATTTACATTTACTCATCTCCCACTATACATCTCAAAACAAACATCAAAGGCACTTACCAAAGTGATTAAGTAAGGGAGCATGGAATTTAAAATAATGACAGATACCCAAGACACAAAATAAACGGCTTGAGTTTTCTTATAGTTTGATTTCTAACATTTTACTGACTAAAATCTCTGCTAATTATGTAATCTACTTTGTGGCTTTAAAATATTTGATACTTTGATTTAAGACTACTTTAAATGAAAAGAACCTAATGGAATACCATAAAGCCAGAGTTTTTCCACACCCAATTACAGTAGAAGAGCACCACTATATCCAGGCAAAAGCGAAAGGCTCATGTTGCTTCTCCAGGGAGCACTATGGAGTCAGCTCTCACTGATATACTAACATGTGGCATCTTTGTGGCTTCATAGGCACATTCATTCAAAACACATTTATCTAGCATCTGCCAAGGTACACAGCACTGTGCTGGGTGCTGGGGAGACAGAAACATGGTGTGGTGCTTACTTTCACAAGCTTACATTTATCCCCTGTAACTGGGTGGGTCATGCTTTCTTTTCAATTCCTACTGATTTGTTCCAAGAAGCTTCATGGAATAAAAGAGGAGCCAGAATAAATGCATTTGTGTTCCCATCCCTAATTCTACTTGGTTTCCAGAAAAAGAAGTCAGAATAAGACTAACATCAGAGTATTAAAGAGGACCTAAACTCTACATCAATCTAAGGCATGATGTCATTTGTCTACAACATGGGAAAAAACAAGAAGTAGAGCACATTTCAGCCCTTAGAATCCAGTGTCTTTCCACTGCTTTGTGGCAATTTCCTGCACAAATATAAGCCCTACACTACATTCTAAAACAAACTTGTAAATGCTTTCAAACTGACTTATGCTCTTACTCTCAACTCACAGAAAAATGGAGTCCAATCACATTTCCATGTGAAAACACAAAATTAGGTTAACAGAACAATCATCCTTGACATAGTAATACTCTGACAATACAATTAAGGGGACATCTTCTATTGGTATTTGTTCTTGACATGGAAAAACAATTTCTTGCATATTTTCTAATCATAGTGTATATACAGATTACAGAGTCAATGTGGGCAATGATGCTGACAAGGCATCAAGCCTGTTTTAGAGTATACTGGCAATGAGAGATTTCAATTTCTTTATATTATATTCCTGCCTTCTCAGTCTGTACACGTATTATCATTTACAGGATACCCACATACTATACAGAATTGAAAGATGCCAATTTTTGCTATCAAAAGTGCTGAAGTTATAATTTTCTAATACAGAGTACTAAAATGCACAGAAAGACTAAAATAGGCAATCTATAGGAGGGCTAACAAAGTATTTCTGTATCTCATGTGTATTAATTACCCTTCCTCTATCTTATATAATATTCCATCTTTAATAGTGAACTTTCATCTAATTAAGAAATCCCCCAGTTTATAAAATCTGAGGGCAATTTCCAGTGAACTTTGTCAGGATAGAGGAACCAAACGACCACAGGTATTACTGAGTTATAATAAGAAGGAGTAACTAATTATCAGTATTAAAACAACGAAATTGCTGCAAGGCAATAGGCTTCTGTAATTAAACATAAATCACAAGGGTATGGATTCAGGCATGAAAATAGTGACGTGATTTCACTGAGAATCAACTAGTATTTGCAAAGCTACTTGAATTTTTCTGTTGATCTTCACTTGTTGTTAAGTAATGATAGTTTTGATGATGGTAAAACTTCATTTTTCAAGTGCAGGATGATCTGAGCTGAATGAGAAAAACAGTAATTAAGGGAGGTAATGAAGGCAGGCCTGGCATCAGTTTGAACAATGTATTTTTTCTTCTGTTTTTGATCATAAGAGGGCTTACATCTCCGAGGTTACCACAATAAAGTCATAACCATGCCAGCCATTTTAAGGATTTCAGGATTAATCAAGACCAAGAAAGATGAAATGACAAACTACAAACCAAGCCATCACTACTACAAAGTTCCATGAGTGATATGTCTGTTACCCATATCCCAGGTAACAATATGTTTAAATTACAAAGACAGTGACATATATATTGTCAAATAAATATTACTTTTACTTATTTAAACTTTAAAAAATTTATAATTTTACTTTTTGTAACTTATTTAAAAGTGGCATACTTTATTAAAAGAAACACTGGAAATATGGATACTTTTTGAGAAGTAATCTTCATCTTCACTTGTAGATATTATGGAGGAACCGGATTTCTACATCAACTAATGGAAAATTAAAACTTACAAGCCTAGTTCCAATTCAAATAAAGAACATACATACAAATGTTAGGACTGATTCTGTCCATTCAGTTAAAATATTTCCATTTCTGAATTATTAGCTACTGAAATTCTAAAAATGCTCATTTTTCTGGGTATCTTGTTAAAAGATTTATTAGCAGTTCAGACGCTGTTTACATTGACATTTACAAAGAGCATAGAGACCAGAGACAATATGCTATAGTATGTAAGACCTTTATCTCCTTCTTAATGCTCTAAGCAAACTATAAAGTTTAGAAATTCTGTTTAGATCTTCTTAGATAACTTGCAGGTGTCTTGAGTGTCTCAGTCTGCTTTCTCTCTTCAAATTTCTTTCCATTCTAAACAACATTTTTTGCCTCCTAGTAATAATCCTGTAGAATTTTAAAAACAGACAAAAAACAAAAAACAAAACACCAAACCCAGATTCTATGCTTTATTCATTTCGCATTAAGATGACCAAAGAAATAAAACTTAAATAAAATAAACATAAAATCATTTTTCCCTATTTAAATACTGGTAATTTCTATTAACCCTATTTTTAATTTAGGGAGTTTTATATTCATATTCTCAAGATATCCAGTGCACAAGTTTCTGCAGAATCACTAATTTTATTATAAAGCTTCCTCTCCCCACACCTTAGGGGACAATATATTTTCACTCTGACTTGTTTAAAAGACACAAGGAGGTTGGCATATTTCAAAGTTAACACATTTTTTTATCATAAAAACAGGCTTAGGTTAATGGTCACTCTCTAGCATCTGCTTACTGACTGACTGATTATCCTGTATATATATATATACCTAGGTTCCTGACTTTCTACTACTCATTATTGTTGGCTGATGCAAAACTTGATTGTGCAACATACATCTCCTCAAGGATGAACGGGAAATGCAAAGATATAAAATTCAAAAAGTATTAATAGATGGTTTTGCTACTTTTCATACTTTTGGTAAATGAGATAGTTGGAAGTTAGAGGCTATTAACTAAAATAAAATTAAGGAGTAAGTTACCTGTGAATTTCATTTACTCACATTAGGACTGACTCGTCTGTCTTTATTGGAGTTTAACTGAAAACAGACTGGACCATGACTGGCAGCTATATATTGGTCATTTTCAAATACTCCAATGACACTCTTCAATAACTTTATTATGTCCAGTTTTATGGTGCCATACCATGTTTTAATCACACTGTTTAAAAATTTCCATTTCCATAATCCAAATGCCAAAAAAATTACTACACATTCTCTTACACAGTCAAAAATATATTTACTGGAATGTTTTTAGTTAAAGCTGAAGGCAACAACATTTACAACATTTAGCTTTTGTTACACCTATAAATATGGAAATTGCTTGCAAAACAACTATAATAAGAAAAGAACGATATTTCTGCAAATATTGACAGAATGGTTATGCATCTCTTTCAGCATATAATTTGGTACTCTACACAGGTTTCCTGACCCCCAGCATGACCCACTCCCTATTGCAATAATGCAAGTCCTTATGCCATTAAATTACTAGTATGAAATATTATCATCAGTGTTTAACTATATACACAAATAATGAACCGGCAAGTATCTAGTTTCAAATTAGATCCTTGAAATATGGAAAAATAGAGGCTAGTTCTCTTTGCCTTAAACATAATTATTAAAAGAACATTTTGTTAGAAGGGGAGAAGATAATTGAACATTCTCAACGTTCCAATTTGAAGTGATACTTGCCTCTTAGTTTCTTGAAAAAGAAGTTTTGAAAGTTATATACACATAGGTTTCATTTAAATTATGCAGCAATCTTTTATTACTGTCCCAGATCTTGTTTAATGAAGATCTCTGTCATCAAATCAAGTACGGTATTTCATGACTATAAGAACTGTAAGAGAAAACATGAAAAAAGCAATATATCAACATCATATATATATATGCTATGTTTGAAGCAATATTCCTAAATGTAGTTGTGTCTACTTTTAGAAATGGGTAATGAGGATTGACTGAACTTTTATCTGTGGTAATAAATAATAAATGGGAAAGGAGAAGCAAAAAATATCATAAAACAACCTAAATGTCTAACATTGGCATCTTAAATAAATAATGGCATAGCCATAGCTTGTATCTGCTGTTAAAATATTACTAAAAATTTTGATAACCTGGGAAAATATTCACAATATGTTTATTATAAAGTACATATAATATAGTCTTAGTTTTTAAAAAAAACATGCTTGTATATTAATAGGAAAAGAGAAGTATATATAATAGTTATATTAGTAGTAGTAGCTATCTCTGTGTTGTAGTTATAGATTATAGTTGAATTTTTCTTTTTGTTTTTAATATTTCACGTTTTCCAATTGCCCACAATATATACATGATTAAGTTTTGGTTTTTGAGGTAGTTATTTTCTATAAGGTCACTACAAACACGAAATTAGTGAATACTGAACCACTACTGCTAGGGAAGATACAAGGTTAAGTTCCTGTGAGTCTCTGGCTACTAGATTTTTGTCAATCAATACATAACCTTGTTTTATATGTGTTTCTGTTTAAAGACATTTTATTTAATACGTATTATTGATTCAGTAACACTGAGCTCAAGGCCAGCAGCACTATAACTCATGCCTGAACAAAGTTTGCCTACTGTGTATTTTCTCCAGGAAGACACATCACAGCTCGCTTGTACTGAGCAACACTAGAGAGCACTTCAGCACTATGCACGGGGGCCGTTATAAACAGTGAAATCACCAACGAAAAGCACGGCAATGCAGAAAATGTGGTACTAAATAGACTACAAAAAGAACATGTTTTGTTATGAGTGCTGAAATAAAAAGGCAGAAATGGCTTTGTTTAACCTCAGCTAGGGATGTGTGGGTTGGGGGACTTACATTTTTTGTTACTCTGAACATGTTTGTAAATGACTGTGAAAGCACCATGAGTACTGATTTTGGGGTTACAAATAATTTTACCTGGTATTGCAAACACAGAATCTATGAATAATGAGGATTGACTGTATTTCTTTGTAATAAAACATTTTTTTTCTGTTTAAAAAAATAACAGCATAATAGAATTTTTCAAATGATTACTTTTAGATACTTTCCAAATCTTCATAAAACCTCTGTAACCACAGGTAGAGAGGCCTTGAAGAAAAAGAGATATTTAAAATGATCTGATTTTCAAAAGAATATTAAGGGAAAAAGGAAGGGAAGGAGTCATGCTTTAATGATAGAAATTATGCTCAACTGCAGAACAAAACAAAAACCAAACAAAAATCATCTGGAGAATGCATTTGGATGTATCCTTCCAAAACAATATTACAAGATGCAAACTGCCATTCCTGAGAGTTAATAATAAATAGAACATGAGTATTTTAGACCTTAGTGTAACAGGAACCAGATTTGGCCTGGAACAAATCACTTAGCCTTGGATTTGGGGGTAAGGGTTGGGGGCAGAACAGGAGTTCCCTTTGAGAATCTGATAAAAGATATAGACTCTCTATAAAAATGTACATATACATAGTCACATAAAATTTTACATATTACTTAAGAGCATTTTCAGAGATCTATAGATTCTAAGAGCTCCTGAGACAGGTCAGAAGTCATTACTCAATCCTGACTTCAGACATGCTAAGTCAACTGAAAATAAAAAGGGAATTAAAATGAACTCTAAAACAAATGATACCCTAAGAAGTAATAATCCAATAAATACTTACTGATAATCACTAGCAAAAGGATAGCAGCAACCAAAGCCATGATGGCTTTTATCTACAACACACAAAAGGCCATATAAAGATATTAATATTTGACTCATTAATAAAGTCAAGACTATTTGTTGTTCTATTTACTGCATCATACTAAATCATCTCAATAAATAGGCACATTTCTTGAAATGTCTTCAAATTTTTTCCCATATGAATTTGCTGGCTATTTTTCATTCTTTGGGAAACAATCAGAATTCCCCAAATTTGAGGTGTTTTTCTTTACTGGATTTTGTTGGTCAAAAGCTGTACTGCAGAGAAAACAGTAACAATCAAAGCCTTCATGGGCTTGAACCTCTATGATTTGATGCGCTTATTACTAATGTGAGACCAGAGAAAACATACAGTATTTTAGCAACTCTGTTCAAGTGTCAAGATACGATGAATAACATAGGCCATGCAATTCAAATGGTTCAATACATATAAAGTAGCAGTTTATAGCAGTTTTTTTCAAAGTAAATGAGAATTCTGTTAGTTTTTTCTCCCCTTACTTTCTTCTTGGCATTTTTATCTCCATTTTGAGGAATATATTTTAGATTATTTATGAATAGCCTCATTTAATAAGCAACTTTGCCTAAGAGCATTCTGTGTCAGTTTTGTAGTTAAGAAATCTTAAGGTCAGTTCTTGGTCAGCTCCTTAATATGTTATAACAAAGTGACCCAAAGAATATATGGAAGATTTGTAATTTGGATACCAGTGCCTATTACAATTATTATGGTAACAAAAAAATGTAGACAGAGAATCAGAATGGATTGGAGATAGGAGTTGTATTTTTAGTAGGTGTCTGGGTCCACATTATACGATAAACTAAAGTACTTTAATCCATTTTTATTAATCTGAAACATTTCTAAAATAATTTGGAATTTCTACAGTAGTTTTTCAACCTTACCTAAAATGTACATTAATTTGCCGTTAAATGTGTGTTCGGCTTTACTTAAGATTTGAATGAGAACATCAATATCAATTTAAAAACACCTCAATGAATAGTTTTCTTCCTTGGGTTTCTAACACTGGGCAGAAAATGTTTACAATTGCAAATGGCAGTATTGTATTCATGCAAGTCCAAAGCTCATGAACAAAAATCTGTGTGGCATTAAACATATAAGAGCTTCACAACCCCCCAGATACATTAAAAGAGGTGTTAGCGATTCTCTTTCCCCACCCATGGATAATTTTATTAATTCATTTATTTTTAAAGCCAGGTATATTGAGATACACTTTACACAGAATAAAACTTATCCTCTAAAAGTACTTTTGATAGGTTTTGACAAATATATCCAGCTGTTAATAGGCATGAGCACCATCAAATATAGGACATTTCCACCACCACCCTCAACAAGTTTCCTCATGACCTGCTGTCAGTCTCCAACCGCACCACATTCCCCTTAGCCACTGGAAACTCCTGATCTGTATTCTGCCCTTATATCCTTTTTCTTAAAACCCTTCTGAAATTACTCATTATGGAAGTCAATCTAGAAAATGGCAGGCACAGGGAGGCTGCCCCAGATGAACAGTAGCACAATGAAGTATTAATGGGGTACAGTAAAACTGAAGGAAACATTAGAAAATAATAAATGAAGAATACTTGCTACTGTAAATGGTCTTTGTTATGTTATGGAACAATGGTTTTCATTACATGGTCAATGCTATTCATGGTCTCCAGAGGTCCTCAAGGTGATGACTATTTAAAAATATAACTCAATGTTTTTTCCTCCTCAAAAGCACACTATTCCTCTGACCCAAACCCCATAAAGTACAAAGCAAACATTTTTAGAAATGGTTAAAAAAAAAGTTAGGCAAAATGTTCATTATGACCATCTTTTTTGTGGATACATGAATGGGGTACATGAGTTTGGGGGGAGAGAAGGGGTGAATGGTTCATAGACCTTTTGTTTTTCCAAATTAGCCCATAGAATAGAAAATTTCTATAGATATAGAAGCTTTAGGCCAGGTGTGGTGGCTCATGCCTGTAATCCAGCACTTTGGGAGGCTGAGGTGGGCAGATTGTTTGAGGCCAGAAGTTCAAGACCAGCCTGGACAACACAGTGAAACCCCATCTCTACTAAAAATACAAATATTAGCCAGGTGTGGTGGCACATGTCTGTAATCCCAGCTACTCAGGAGGCCAAGGCAGGAGAATTGCTTGAACCTGGGCTACTTGTGAGGCTGAGGCATGAGAATCACTTGAACCTGGGAGGCAGAAGTTGCAGTGAGCCGAGATTGCACCACTGCATTTCAGCTTGGGAGACACATCAAGACTGCCTCAAAAAAAAAAAAAAAAAAAAAGAAAAAGAAAAAGACTTTAAAGAAAATAAATTCATTCTTTAAAGAATAAAGTAATTTTGAATAGAAAATTTAAATTCTGAACAAGGGGAGAAATGAAACAGTTTCTTTCCTCAGTTCCACTTCTGAAAGTAGGACAATTCAATAGGTAGACAGATAAAAATAAATAAATCCAAGGTAACTCTTGGAAAAAATCCTTAGCATATGGCTAAGTCAGGTTTAGAAAGTTATTGCTGGCTGGCACAGTAGCTCATGCCTGTAATTTCAGCACTTTGGGAGGTCGAGGCAGGCGGATCACCTGAGGTCGGGAGTTCGAGACCAGCTTGATCAACATGGAGAAACCCCGTCTCTACTAAAAAAACAAAAAACAACAACAAAAAAACCCAAAATTAGCCAGATGTGGTGGTGCAGGCCTGTTAATCCAAGCTACTCGGGAGGCTGAGGCAGGAGAATCGCTTGAACCCTGGAGGTGGAGATTACACTCCAGCCTGGGCAACAAGAGCAAAACTCTATCTCAAAAAAAAAATAAAGAAAGAAAAGAAAGTTATTGCTAAACTTGAAAATGAGAAACTAAAAACAGTTCTTGTCTAAATTTTTAACAAAGCCAAAAATTATACCTAGAATCAAAAAAAAAGATTTGCTTATATAACATGAAAAACAGTTTCTGTTAATGATTAGTAGCCACAGTTGATTTAAGAAGTAAATGTATTTCTATACAATGTTTTGGAGGAGTATATTAGTATGTAGTGATTCTCAATGTTTTCCTTGTTAAAAATGTTAAAAATTTCCTTTACTTTTTATTTTTCTGGAATAACGAGGGAAGTGGAGTTTTTTCTTAACTCCATTTGCCTTAACAGATTCGGATATGTAAGCTGCTGTTATTATTTCCCCTTTCAACTAAAAGTCATATTTTTCTCTAGCTCTCACTTTATTTTTTTGATATCTCTATATAATGCTAGAGGTTGCTCAAAAAAGTACTAACAGTAAATTTCAAGAAAAAAATGTATATTTGTTACAAGTTAATAAGTCTAGAGGTAGCCAAATATTAATAAAATGTGGATTACTCTCATGAAAAAAAATCTATGAAAACATCCTTTTAGGCATACTGATTTATTTAGTTATCCCTATCCCAAAAGAAATTAAGTTAACAAGTATTTACTGAATTTCTACCATGTCTCAGGACAGTTATAGGCCCTTTTCTCACAGATGTTATGCTCTAGAGGCCCTTTTTCCTTCATGTGTTTGAATACCACTTCAGATGCTGACCAATCTATCCAGGAGCTTCTGATTTACTTACTTTGCATCCGCGCCACCACATTTGCCTTCGAAGTTGTTTGGATCTGTTGCTAAAAGCTGTTGCATTATCCGATAAGCTTTCTATATCACATAGAGGATGGAGAGAAGGATTAAACGACATAACAGGATTCTTTTATCTAGTCACACAAAGATAAGAAAATATTAATTTCTACTTCTGCAAATTTATTCCCTTTTAAGCATGAAAACAACATTCTCCCTTGTTTCCACCCACAAACTCTGGCATTCTACATTATAAAAAAAACAAAAACAAAAACAAAAAGTAAAAAACAGTTTGCAGATCAGTTTCCTCAATCCTTTTTTATTATAAAATTAAGAAAAGTCTTTTTAGGGCCTTAATGCTTATGAATAAGCTTAGGAATTCTAATAAGAAAATACTCTTTAAAAATTCAAACACTTGGCACACCTCTAGAAAAAAAACTACATGTAGAGAAGTTAGCTTTTTAGAAGATATCAAAAGTGACTGATTTTAAAGGAAAACAATATACATTTTAAAAGTGACTAAGCGAGGTTGTCTTTTTTTTAAGTCTGTCAAAGATTAATCAGGTATTCAGCCATTCACCATTCAAACAATATTTGAGTGCCAAGTACATGCCAGGTATAGGTATATAGGTTATAGGTATAATGACTGAAAGTAAAGAAAGGTGACTAAGTTACCAAATGAAACATAAAATAAAAATAGCAGATAAGTTTGAAACAAGTGTTGAAAAGTGAGTAGGTTTTTCGGCCCTGAGATCGTGAGAAACACAAAGTTCATCAACATCAAAGCGCAAAAGAAAAAACAGCTCTACTCTTCACTCTTCAACAATGAAATTTTAAATTCTTCATTCTCCACTGAACAATTAAAAAATAATGTAACAATAAGATGACTCAAAGTAAAGGAGTTAAAATTAAACCATTAAAATCATACACTTAAGAACCAAATACCAGTTTCCTAAGCCAAGATTTGTAAATGCTGGCTAGATAAGTAGAAGAAAAAAAACTAGCAAACAGATTAGTAATATCAAGAAATACATGAAGATCTGTACCTGATTTGTCCTGTAGTTCATCTAGTCTCTCCCCTCTCTCAATTACCTTTGTAATATTTTCTTGCATGACATCAATAACTTCATCCACTTGATTCTGAACACTAGTTTAAAAAAGTTAAACAATTATTTGTCCTTCTTTTGAGAATATTTACAATTTCTGAAATTTCATTAGACATAATAAAGAATAGCAAATTCTCGGAGAATTATTCAACTATTAAATTTAAATTTAGGACTTTATAGCAATGTTCTTCCATTTGTGGGCTTCAGTATTCAGATAATGAAAGACAATTTGATATAAATTAAAGTAATATTTAAAGATAGCTTACTTTTAGCCCTGCTTCTGACTTGCAACCCATAAGCAAGTTAAATGTACTGTCAGCATGCTCATTAAGTGCAGAATTTAAACCGCTTCACTAAAAATAATCAGGTTTTCTTTTCAACAGGCTATTGAGGCAGCACAGACACCGCTGCACCCTACTTTTGCTATATATTTCATACACGAAGGCTAACAAAGGAGGTATGTTAACATACTTTTTAACATACCTTTTGCTCAGGTACGGTAAAGGCTTATGAAACATTCCTAGTTTCCAGAATGGAAATGCAGGGCATATTCTAAGAGATACTGATGCTCAATGGGTAGAATTCTTCACTGCTCATCAGATTTTTCTTAAACAGGGTAGAAGAGAACTGGGGACACCTGGGAATATTTTGAAGAACTCACCAGGAAGCAAAAAGGAAAAAATTGTTTTCTGTTTTTCGACTGTTTGTTCATCCTTTATATTAGATGATGGGGGTCTGTTTTAACCAAATTTCAGGCTGTTCAGTAAAGACTTAACCTAAACTTAAAATTGTAATAACTGTTCTCAGCTATCCACTCTCATTCAGGAGTTAACTCCAGAGTACACAAACATGGACATGTTTAATCATTTTAAGTGTCTTATTCTCCTCTGTGGCTCTAACCACAAGACAAAAAGTTATCTTAAATTACTTTATGAAATAAGTCACAACAATGAAATATTTAAAAGGAGAAATAAAGCAAATCCATGGTCCTCACAACTAAACACTGTTTAAAGTGCACTGGATTACTTACTGCAGACATGTGCTACATAACATTTTGGTCAATGATAAAGCACATTTACAACAGTGGTCCCATAAGTTATAATACCATATGTTTACTGCATGTTTTCTACGTTTAGATAAGTTTAGACACACAGATACTTACCATTGTGTTATAATTACCTACAGTATTGAGTGCAGTCACACGCTGTATGGGTTTGTAGCCTAGGAGCTACAGGCCATACCATATAACCTAGGTGTGTAGTAGACTACACTCTGTAGGTTTGTGTAAGTACTCTATGATGTTCACACAATGAAACTGCCTAATGATGCATGTCTCCAAACGTAGCCTGTCATTAAGGGTCCATGACGGTTATAAACATTAAATGTATAAATATTTAAATAAATGAAGATATGCAATTGTGTTTCTAGTTGGAAAAGGAAGAAGTGCGTAGGGGGCTTTAACAATTTTTTACAATACACAGATATGGTCTCCGCCCTCTACCCCACACAAGTCCCCAAACTAATGTAGTAAGTGAGGAGTGAGGCACGGTCATGTTTAATTTTGAAAGAGTTCTATCCTTTCCGATCACTGAGCTAGTTCTTTAAAAAATTTGCTATAAAAACAAAATGAAGGCCCATTGAGACAGAGGTGGATTCAGAAGTACTCTCAGATTCAAGTAGCAATTACTAAGCTTGATGACAGTAACCTCCATCCCAGGTTAAAAGCATTATGTACACCCACTGATTACCCACACATAAACTTCAAGATTTTTCAAAGCATCCCAGAGTTCTGTGCTTCCCACACATTATTCCACTGGAGGATATAAGACTGAAGCTCAACCAAGTTGGGCATGCAGAGTTCTCTTCTGTCCAAACAGATCTGAAAGAACCCCTAAGTCTCTAAGACATCTTGTTGCAACTCCCAATCCCCTAAGTAGAGAGTTGAAGGTGTTCATCCTATTTAAGAACAATGGCACAAATACACAACTAATTAATTTCTTCAACAAATAATGAGAACCTACTACGTACTGTTTTAGGTACTGAGGAAGTAACATTGAACAAAATAGACAAGTAATCCCAGCCCTTATGGAACATATGTTCGAACGTACATTGAATGCACTGTATTAACCTTATAGCTGTGAAACAGCATGCTCTACCCCATTACTCTATCTTATTTATAGCATGTAAGCAAATATAAAGTGATAGTAATTGTACCTATTTACTTATTTACATGCTTATTTTCTGCCTCTCCCCACCAGAAGGTAAGCTTAATGAATGCAGTGACCTTGCCTATTTTGTTCACTTTTGTAAGTCCAGTACCTACAGTCGTGCATGGGGCACAGTGGCCATTCAACAAATATTTGCTGAATAAATGAACAATTTGAGTATAAATCCTATAAAGCATATCCAGCTACTTGAGGAGGAGATATAAAGCAGTGAGTGTAGAGACCTCCATTTAACTACAAACAAAAGTAAAGCTACTGTTCATCAAGGATCAATTTTGAAATTCCCAGCTAGTTTTTTTTGTCATAGGCAAATGATGATAATTAATGGCTTAAAGTAGGGTGCTATGGCAGGATAGGAATGGACAAAATGTACTAAGGCTCCTACACACGATCAGATTATAGCTATTATGGATATTAATATACATATACTATATATACTTTTAGACGAGATTGGGTACGTTCAGGGTGGTATGGCCGTAGACATTATATATACTTTAAAAATGAAAACAAAAAGCTAATAAAATAGTTATGGTCCCAGAATCTCTTTAAAGGCCAGGCCTGGTGATTCATGCCTGTAATCTCAACACTTCCGCAAGGCAGATGGATCCACTGAGCCTGGGAGTTTGAGACCAGACTAGGCAACACAGTGAGCCCCCGTCTTTACAAAAAGATTTAAAAATAAGCTGGTTATGGTGGCATGTGCCTGTGGTCCCAGCCACTTGGGAGGCTGGGGTGGGAGATTTCCTTGAGTCCAGGAGGTTGAGGTGCAGTGAACTGTGACTGCACCACTGCATTTCAGCCTGAGCAACAGAGTGAGACCTGTCTCAAAGGAAAAAAACAAACAAACAAAAAAACCCCCCCAACAAAACCCTTTAAGGATAACATTCCATGGATATAGGCAGAGTAATTGGGACAGACCCATAAAATTCCAGATTCTTACTAGAGTATCATAAACCTACAAGTATTCCCTCAACAACATGGCACACATGTAATAAATCACTATTGATAATGGAAACCCCAAATATTTTAATTTTTCTGCTACATGATTCGTGAGTTATTGCTCCTTTGTCCTTCACACATCACTATCTGCTGGTGTAACACTCTGAATCCAGCTACTGCGTAACCTTCACTCAATGATGAAAAACTCATGACTGTTTTCTGTGTGTCAGGATATTTCCCCACCCAGAACACAATTTTTGTAGAATAAAGAAATGATCTACTTATTTACTTTAATATGGAGATAGTTTGGTTTACAAAGCAAGTGATAACATACTTCCCCATGATCTTTTAAATTTTCACAATAGTTATAGTCCTTTGATTTCTATTTGTATTTCACACTGGTCTTGTCCCCATTGTTATACTATAAATGCCTTAAAAACAGAGACCGACCCACTTATCCTTTTATTTCCCAGGTCATGTGAAATGTGGTTGGTACAAGGTAAGCATTTAACAAACATTTTCAAATCTGAGTTAAATAAATCATTCATTCAAAAAACATTTATTAAAAAGTTATGGCTAGGTGTGGTGGCTCAGGGCTATAATCCCAGCACTTCAGGAGGCTGAGGTGGGAGGATCGCTTGAGCCCAGGAGTTTGAGACGCCTTGCCAACATGTCAAAACCCTATCTCTACAGAAAATACAAAATTAGCTGAGCATTGTGGTATGTGCCTGTAGTCTCAGCTACTCAGGAAGCTGAGGTAGGAGGATCCTCCTCCGGGAGGTGGAGGTTGCAGTGAGCCAAGATTGTACTATTGCACTCCAGCCTGGGTGACAAGACTGAGAACCTGTGTCTAAGAATAAAAAAAAGTTATTATTATGCTATTCATCAAGGTTACCATCATGAAGGTTATGAGTCTGGTATTTAGAAAGATTATACTCCAGTAGGGAAAACTGATATCCATGATTATACTACCATGTGTTAAGGGATATAATGGAAGGAAGCCCACAGTATCTGACATGTAGCCTAGATGAATTCAGCCTGGACCAGAGACGACATCAAGACCCCTGTGCTGAGTTTTGAGGAGTCAAGAGTTAATCAGGGAGAGTAAAAGAGGCAGTGGATGGTGAGAAGGTTCTAGGATAAGGAAATATATGTAAGAGGAGGCAATATTTTAAGAACTAGGAGATTAACTTGATGTGAGTGAAGGAATTGGGAAAAGACTAGATAACTCCTAGATTTATAATTTGAGCAATTAAGTGGTAGTAGACGATGGCTATGAACTAAAATAAAAAATTAAGAATGCAAAGGAAAAGGTAGTTTGTGAAGGAAGGGTGGAGATTTTTATATCATGGCCAGTCAAAGGCGATTCATATGAGATAATAAAAGACATGAGAAAGAACATAATGAGGAAAAGACATTTTCAATACTGTTTTCCATCCTTTTAAGAGTCTGAGAGCACCTGTGTTTCTGAAATGGCTCTATTCTAATTACCGACAGAGAAGCTGTATGGTATGGTGTAGAACCCCTGGGTTCTGTATTCAGACAAACCTGGGTTTGCAGTACAACTTTATCACTTACTACGTATGTGACTTTGGAATTCACCTTGCAAGTCTGTTTTAGCCTCAGTTTTCTCACCTTTAAAATGAAGCTGATAAGCTCTACTTTATTTGTGAGAATTAAATGATAGTGTTTTTCAAATACTTAGCATAGTGCCTAACACATAGCACATACTTGATAAATATCAGTGCTCTTCGGTTAAGAAACAAATTTATGCTCTGCAATACGCACCTCTTATTTTATAAAGAAAACACTGGCCAGGTGCAGTGGCTCATGCCTGCAATCCAGCATTTTGGGAGACTGAAGTGGGAGGATCACTTGAGCCCAGGAGTTCGAGATCAGTCCAGGCAACATAGGGAAACCCCGTCTCTATAAAAAATTAGCCAAGCATGGTGGTACGTGCCTGAAGTTTCCAGTTACTCAGGAGTTGAGGTGGAAGGATCAATTGAGCCCAGGATTTCAAGGCTGCAGTGAGCTGTGATTGTGCCACTGCACTCTAGCCTGGGTGACAGAGCAAAACCCTGTTCCAAAAAACAGACAAAGCGAAAAACCCCTGAAATCAAATAGTTACTTTCATAGTTAATATCCCCATCTTCTGGTCTTTTAAGGTACTGCTGACAAAAGAAATTTTAAAGTTAAGCTGTATTTTTTGCAACTACATATGGCTGTTACACCATGGAACATTCCCTGGGATGTGGGGGAGGGAATCTCATAAAAGTTAAGCTGGTCTGACCAAGGCTATAATTAGGAGATTCCCTACCCCTAACACAGAATGTCTACAATTCACTAGAGTGGCATTTATAATGCTACTGTTTAATTTAAAGGCAAAGGAAATGTAATCCTGCTAAAAGTTCCTGCCTGCTTATATAAATGAAATCTTAACGTCCCTACTCTGGAATGCTGACTCCATTCCCGTGGAGCTGGTATTTCCAGGTGGTCCATCTCCATACTTTATGCTTGAACAAACTCTCTTTAAAAACAAAGCAAAATTTAAAAAGCAAAGGAAACATTTCAAAGAGAAGCATAAATTTTATGTAGACATGTGAATATTTAAAAATTTTCCTCAAAAAGAGTCTTTCCTAAGAAGTGATGTCAAATATTTTTTGTAGGATTAATCTGTTAACAACACTAATAAATGTGGCCAACCAAGTTCAAAGAAAGCAACGATGTTGCTAATCTATGCAGTAGAAAACACTCTGTATTGAAATGTTATAAATTAAGTGGTGATAACAGCTTAACTAAAGAAACTGATCAGTGCTAGCAATTTTGTGTACTAAAATAATGCCAGGGATTTGTCCTTGGGTAAATTGTGTGGCAAGTTGTGCTTCTCCTTCTTGGGCACACTGGTGAGTCATGTCCTGCTTAGATAAGCATTAATCAAGGTTTAATGCATGCTTGATGAATGACCTTATTCTAATTAGATCCAGCAAGCTTTCAGCTCTACAGTAAAAACACAAATATACTTAACAATCCCTTACTAGTCTAAAATTCTGTGATCACCAAAGTTATTGTGATATTAATAGTGTAATACATAAATATACATATACAAATACATGTGTGTATGTTTGGCATTTACTAACATAGACATATATTCTTTAATGCCTACTCTGTACAACTGGTTGTGGTTTGGGGAATCAGCTGGGAAATCATACTCAAAAGACCCCAATCGGCAACACTCCTTACTAGGTTCACTCTTCAGAAGGATATCAGACAGGAAACAGAGCATACTGGCAGGACAAAAAATAGGTGTGTCATTAGCGGAGCCCTCTTCTCCAGTGGCAGCTTAGGTAAAAGGGAACATGTGAGTCGATACAGAAGTTACTCTGGCTCAGTGGGGGAGAATGGCTCAGTCATTACACATTGGCATCCACATATGCCATACAGGCTTGAACTACAGCTAATTTGAGTCTTGGTAGAATGCTTGTGATCTCCCTGGAACATGAGAGAATGAGTGGCTCATGAGGTCTTCTTCCAACCACCTCCCTGTTTCCCTCATGAGATTATCATAAGGCAGTTTCTCATCACCTCCCAGGTTCTGATGAGGTATAAACTTTCTGCAGGCTCTACGTGCAGACTATAAAAACCACACTTTAGAAATAGCTCCTTTGCAATAGAGTATCCCACAATTTGTACTGCAGCCATTGACCACCCCCCCTCTTTTTTTTTTTAAGAGAAGGGGATTTCACTTTGTTGCTCAGGCTGGTCTCAAAACTTTTGGCTTCCAGCAATCCTCCTTTGAAGGAGAATTCCAAAGTGCTGTGATTACAGGCGTGAAACAATGCACCCAGCTGTATCATTATTTTTGGTGTGCGGGACAATGACCCTGAGAGCTACTAACTTTAGCTACTCTTCCTTTTACTATATAAGCAATAAATTGCATCTAAAAGTGGCTTGTTACATCTTTAGTCAAATCAGAGACTTGAAACAGTACAGATTCTCTCTTCTACTGGCCCTGAAGAAGCACTATGAAATCTATAGCTGCAGAAAATAAATTCTGACAACTACCTGAGTTGGTTATACCTGGTGATACCCTGATTGCCATCTTGTTAAACCTGAGCAAAAGGCTCACCTAAGAAGTGCCTGAATTCCTGACCCAAGGAAACTGTGAGGTGATAAATGTGTGTTGTTTTAAGCTGCTAAATTTATGGCAATTTGTTACCTGGCAATAGAAATCTAATACATCCAGTCTAGTACTTGTAATCATTTGTTGGTTCTTTGGTTCCATATCTCAAAATCCATTAGTTAGAATTAGGCTAAGTATGGAAATATTTCTTCACGCCAACAGCTACCTGAGTAAAGCCCAAGTATCTCACCAATAACCAGATACTCCATTATAGAACCCTTCCCACAATGTGCCATCTATACCCAGACTTAGGGTAGTGACTATTATGCCTCCTTAGGTCTTGAACCTGGGCCATGCAGTTCACCTTCCACAGTTAGTCTTTATAGCTTGGTCAGTTTCCAGAGTCTTCCCTCAAGTGACTCACTGCTCTTTCCAGTCCTTCTCCCGTCCTGTCAGGACTCATATCTTTCCAACATTAGACACATTGATTACAGCATATTATCTCCATCTATCACCAAATAATATATACCTCAAAGGTTTTAAACTGCAAATTAATTAGCCATAAAACTTAGTTCAATATATAGGTTACAATAAATAAGAGATATGAAAAAATTCTGGAAGTAGATAAAAACATGCAGTAGATCAACAAATTAAATCTATTATATTACCTTTATTATCATTCTGAAAATAGGAATCAAGCTATGGATTTAAAAACAAAATAGACCTTCAGACTATGCTAAATAAATGGATTTGACATAAGGTAATCAAGTCATTAAAAAAACCCAACAATCCTGCATTTCTTTAGCTATAATTCTGAGAAAATAAAAAGAATTTAGATTTTATAATCCAGCAGTTATATTTAGTCTATAAAATAAAATGAATTAGGTTTTTATAACCTAGCAGTTGTATTTAGTCTTATCAGGGGTCAACAACTTTTTCTGTAAAGGACCAGACACTCAGCAGATATTTTAGATTTTGTGGGCCATAAAATCTGCCACAGATTTGTCACAACTACTCAACTTTGCCATTGTAGCTTGATAGCACCTATCCATAATATGAAAACAAATGGGCATAGCTATGTTCCAATAAAACTTTATTTACAAAAACAGGCTGTAGCCAAATTTGGCTCACAGGCTGCAGTTTGCCAATCTCTAGTCTACACAGAAATATGATTATCATTTAAACAAATGAACAAAACTTACTGCTTAATTTTATCATTTCTAGGTCCAAATCTTGGTCCAGATGGTCCCCTTCTGAAAACAAGCGCATACCAAGTACATATTAGTAGTGATAGGATTAAAACAAAACAAAGAGAAAGTATAAACAAATGCAAACAATCAAGCTGAACTCTAAACATGGATCAGTTATTTATCATAAGGGACCACATTTTACTGATACTGGTAAAACTGAATAATAGGTAATCATGTCTTTACTTCATTGGTACTTATTACTAGCCACATTTAAGCTAATTCTTCTGAATGTTAAAACTTTCAGAGAAATTAGGGTTTATATTATCTTATATAACAAAGTTACACAGAGTTTGTTCTGATCATTAAACTCTGAAATATCCTAACTACTTAACTGCTAGTGAATATTAATATCTTTATGGTCAACTGTAGAACTAAAAGTGCAATTCACCTTGAATTTAGACTATAATGAAATGAGGAAACTACGAAGTGAAATGCTGATTGACAAAGATGGATATAGAGAAAAACTCATTCAAAACACTAACAATTTTAAGTATGTTTTTGATTACCCATTTTAAACTTATCAACATAGCAAAAGGGAAATGCAAGATATTAAGAAAATATTAACATTACTCAGACTATTATCTCCTTATTGTAGTTGAATGTATATCACACCTTAACCAATCCATTTTAATATTCTTGAAATAAAAACATTTGGTTAAAGTAATTATGATTCTTCCGGAGATTGAGAATAAGATATAAACTACAAAACTCAAAAGAAACTAGGTTGTTAAATTTCTAGACATGGCAATTTCTAAAGGAAGTGAAAAAATACAGCAATTGATAAAAAAATTTTGAAAACAAAATAAAACTGTTTACTGGAACTTATTTAACATAATGTATAAGTGTGAATATATCATCTTGCCTTAGTTCCTCTAAGCTTTTTCCTTAAAGTCTTTTAAGCTCCAGCGAAGCCTCAGAATACTGGAACAGTGTTCCATTCCAAAATGATGTTAAACATTGAATTTCATAAAGAAAACTAATATTCGGAACCAGAGGCCATTCCTAAAAACTAGGCAAGAACTTACAAGAGCTGGTCAACCAAAAAACAAAGAAAAGCAGTTATTAAATGAGGAAACTATATATAAAGTGAAATAGAATCTGAAAATTATTGAATTAAAATTATCCCACTACAGTTTAAAAAAAAAGCAGCAGCTATGTCTGTTTCATCTATCAAGTAACATGAGACTTCAAAATACTTATAGAAAAACACAAAATCAAAAGCTGATTCTTTGAAAATTAAAACTTGATAAACTTCTAGCCAGACTGATTAGGAAAAAAAGAGAGAAGGCATAAATTAGTAATAGGAATGGAAGAGGGAACATTACTACAGACAAATGTACCATGGTTATATAAGATTTATTAACAGAAGCTAAGTGAAGCGTAGATAGGAACTCTCTATACTATCTGTGCAACTCTTCTGTGGATCTAAAATTACTTTAAAAAAATCCCCCAAAGAAAATTCCAGGACTGGATTTGTTCAGTCATGAATTCTACCAAACATTTAATGAAGAAAAAATATGAATTCTATGCAAACTCTTCTGGAAAACTAAAAAAGACAGAACCTTCCCAACTCATTATCCCGGGGCCAGTATGAATCTACCACGAAAATCAGATAAAGACACAACAAGAAAAAGACATAACTATCAACCAACCAATATCTCCTAATGAACACAGATGCAAAAATTCTTAACAAACTCTTAACAAATTGATTCCAACAATGTTTTAAAAGAATAATACATGATGACCAAGTAGAGTTTACATCAGAAATGCAACAATTGTTTAAAATTTCAAAATCAACATAATTCACCACATTCACAGACAAAAAAACCCAAAAAACATATGATCATCTCAACAGATACAAAATAAATGCTTGACAAAATCCAACATCAGCTAATGATAAAAACTCTTCACAAACTAGGAATAGAAGGAAACATCCTCAACCTGATAAATCTACAAACAACCATAACAACATACAATGAAAATGAAACATAATATGAAAGATGAATGCTTCCCCTAAAGGAGATCAGGAACAAAGCAAGGACATTCACTCTCACCATCTATACCCAATATTTTACTGTATGTTCTAGTCAGAGCAATAAGGTAATAAAAAATAAAAGGCAAACATAGACAAGGAGGAAATAAAACTGTTTTTATTTGCAGAAAGCATAATTGTTCTATGTAGAAAATCCAATAGGATCTATAAAAACACTACTAAAACTACTAAGGGGGGTTGGCAAGATTGTAGAATACAAGGTTAAGTTACAAAAATGATATTTATACTAGCAATGAGTACGACATTTTAAAATTTTGAAACACCATTTGAAATGTCATTTTTAGTAGCATCAGAAATTATGAAAATCATTGTGCAAAAATCACAAGCATTCCTATACACCAATAACAAACAAACAGAGAGCCAAATCATGGAGTGAACTCCCATTCTAATTGCTTCAAAGAGAGATAAAATGCCTAGAGTCCAACTTACAAAGGGATGTGGAGGTTTTCTTCAGGAGGACACAGGCTCCTGCTCAATGAGGTAAAAGAGGACACAAACAAATGGAAGAACATTCCATACTCATGGATAGGAAGAATCAATACTGTGAAAATGGCCATACTGCCCAAGGTAATTTATAGATTCAAAGCCATCCCCATCAAGCTACCAATGACTTTCTTCACAGAATTGGAAAACACTACTTCTGGGTGCTATATGGAACCAAAGAGCCTGCATTGCCAAGACCATTCTAAGGCAAAAGAAAAAAGGTGGAAGCATCATACTACCTGACTTCAAACTATGCTACAAGGCTACAGTAACCCAAAACAGCATGGTACTGGTACCAAAACAGAGAGATGTATACCAATGGAACAAGAATAGAGGCCACTCGGAAATAATACCACACATCTACACAACTATCTGCTCTTTGACAAACCTGACAAAAACAAGAAATGGGAAAAGATTCCTATTTAATAAATGGTGCTGGGGGAAAACTATTTAATACATATGTAGAAAGCTGAAACTGGATCCCTTCCTTACACTTTATACAAAAATTAATTCAACATGGATTAGAGACTTAAATGTTAGACCTAAAACCATAAAAACCCTAGAAGAAAACCTAGGCAATACCATTTAGGACATAGGCATAGGCAAGGACTTCATGACTAAAACACCAAAAGCAATGGCAACAAAAGCCAAAATAGACAAATGGGATCTAATTAAACTAAAGAGCTTCTGCACAGCAAAAGAAACTACCATAAACTACCATCAGAGTGAACAGGCAACCTACAGAATGGGAGAAAATTTTTACAATCTGCCTATCTGACAAACGGCTAATATCCAGAACCTACAAAGAACTCAATCAAATTTACAAGAAAAAAACAAACAACCCCATCAAAAAGTAACCAAAGGATATGAACAGACACTTCTCAAAAGAAGACAGTTATGCAGCCAATAGACACATGAAAAAATGCTCATCATCACTGGCCATCAGAGAAATGCAAATCAAAACCACAATGAGATACCATCTCACCCCAGTTAGAATGGCAATCATTAAAAAGTCAGGAAACAACAGGTGCTGGAGAGGATGTGGAGAAATAACAACACTTTTACACTGCTGGTGGGACTGTAAACTAGTTCAACCATTGTGGAAGACAGTGTGGTAATTCCTCAATGATCTAGAACTAGAAATACCGTTTGACCCAGCCATCCCCTTACTGAGCATATACTTAAAGGTTTATAAATCATGCTGCTACAAAGACACATGTACACGTATGTTTATTGCGGCACTATTCACAATAGCAAAGACTTGGAACCAACCCAAATATCCATCAATGATAGACTGGATTAAGAAAATGTGGCACATATATACCATGGAATACTATGCAGCCATAAAAAAGGATGAGTTCATGTCCTTTGTAAGCACATGGATGAAACTGGAAACCATCATTCTGAGCAAACTATCGCAAGGACAGAAAACCAAACACCGTATGTTCTCACTCATAGGTGGGAACTGAACAATAAGAACACCTGGACACAGGGAGGGGAACATCATGCACCGGGGCCTGTCTTGAGGTGGGGAGAGAGGGGAGGGATAGCATTAGGAGATATACCTAATGTAAATGACAAGTTAACGGGTGCAGCACACCAACATGGCACATCTATACATACATAACAAACCTGCACATTGTGCACATGTACCCTAGAACTTAAAGTATAATAATAAAAAATAATTAAAAAAAGAAAATACTTAAGGATCAATTTGACAAAGAAAAAAAATACAACATCTGGACACTGAAAACCACAAAACACTGCTGGAAGAAATTACCCAAATAAATAAAAAGATATACCATTTCATGGGTCTCAAAACCAAATATTAAAATGTGAATTATCCCCAAACTGATCTACAGGTTCAATACAATATCAACCAAAATTCCAGCAGGCTTGTTGGAAACTGACAAGATGATTCTAAAATTCATATGAAAATGCTTAGCACCTCCAATACCCAAAAGAACTTTAAAAAGGCAATGTAAAGTTGAAGGATATACACTATGCTACCTGACAACTTACTATAAAGTCGCAGTACTCAAGACAGTGATCACTATGGTATTGATGTAAGAAAGACATAGAGTCCAGAAATAGAGCCACACATATATGGTCAATAAATTTTTATTGTGGTAAATATACATAACATATATTTACTATTTTAACTATTTTTAAGCATACAGTTCTGTGGCATTAAGTAATTCACTTAATGAACTATCATCACCATTCATCTCTAGAACTTTTTCATCTTGCAAAACTGAAACTCTGTCCCCTAACTCGCCATTCCCTTCTCCTCAAAGGCCCTGGCAAACACCATTCTATTTTGTGTTTCTATGAATTTGATTACTCTAGGTACCTCATATAAGTGGAATCATGCAGTATTTTTCCTTTTATGACTGGTTTCTTTTACTTAGCATACAGTCTTCAAGGTTCATCCATGTTTTAGCATATGTCAGAATTTCCTTCCAAACTTTTTAAGGCTGAATAAATTCCATGTATGTATTCAATATTGAGTTCCTGGGTGTAGAGGCTTGTGCTATTAATTCTAGCTACTCTGGTAGGGGAATTGAGGCAGGAGAATCACTTGAAGTCAGGAGTTCAAGACCATCCTGGCCAACATAATGAGACCCTGTCTCAGTCAGTCAATCAATCAGCAAACAATTTAAAAAATTAAAAAAACTGAGTTCCCTTTTGAGAGGTAGCTACTGCTCTAATCTAAGGCTTTGCACCACAAGTAGCATTGTAGGCAGTTCGCACGACTCTATAGAAATCTTGTCACCCATATTGCCACACGTCAACAGCCATCTGATCTTTGATAAACCTGACAAAAACAAGAAATGGGGAAAGGATTCCCTATTTAATAAATGGTGCTGGGAAAATTGGCTAGCCATAAGTAGAAAGCTGAAACAGGATCCTTTCCTTACTCCCTATATGAAAATTAATTCAAGATGGATTAGAGACTTAAGCGATTAGACCACAAAACCATAAAACCCTAGAAGAAAACCTAGGTAATACCATTCGGGACATAGGCATGGGCAAAGGACTTCATGTCTAAAATACCAAAACAAGCGGCAACAAAGCCAAAATTGACCAATGGGATCTAAAGGTAAACTAAAGAGCTTCTGCACAGCAAAGAAACTACCATCCAGAGTGAACAGGCAACCTACAGAGATGGGAGAAAATTTTTGCAATCTACTCATCTGACAAAGAGACAATATCCAGAACCACCACAAAGAACTCAATCAAATTTACAAGGAAAAAACAAGCAACCCCATCAAAAGTAACCAAAGGGATATGAACAGACACTTCTCCAAAGACATTCATACAACCAACAGACACATGAAAAAATGCTCATCATCACACAGCCATCAAGAAATGCAAATCAAAACCACAATGAGATGCCATCTCACCCCAGTTAGAATGGCAATCATTAAAAAGTCAGGAAACAACAGGTACTGGAGAGGATGTGTGGAGAAATAACAACACTTTACACTGCTGGTGGGACTGTAAACTAGTTCAACCATTGTGGGAGACAGGTGTGGTAATTCCTCCCAGCGATCTAGAACTAGAAATACCGTTTGACCCAGCCATCCCATTACTGGGTATATACCCAAGGATTATAAATCATGCCACTATAAGGCACATGCACCACGATATGTTTATTGCAACAATTCCTAATAGCAAAGACTTGGAATCAACCCAGATGTCCATCAGTGACAGACTGGATTGAAAATGTGGCTATGTACACCATGAATACTATACAGCCATAACAGGGATGAGTTAGGTGTCCTTTGTAGGGACATGGATGCAGTTGAAACCATCATTCTCAGCAAACTATCACAGAACGAAAACCATGGCTAAGACGGTGATAATCTAATGAATGATGGATGGGAATCAGGAGATCTCAGTTGTGCTGGTGAAACCATCTCAGGTGTGTGGTCAGTGGAATCAGCCTGGGCTACAGAAGCCCGAGACTCCGTCTCAAAAAAAGACAAGCCAAACATCACATGTTCTCACTCCTTAGGTGGGAACTGAACAAATGAAACACTTGGACACAGGAAGGGGGAACATCACACACACGGGGCCTATTGTGGGGAGGGAGGGAGGAATAGCATTGGGAGATACACCTAATGTAAATACTTGAGTTAATGGGTGCAGCACACCAACATGGCACATGTATACATATGTAACAAACCTGCACGTTGTGCACATGTACCCTAGAACTTAAAGTATAATAAAATAAATGAATAAATAAAAAGAAAATTATCTCCCCACATTATCTGACATTCTGCCAAAAATGATACTATTTTCTGTTACTAGATTTGCTGCTATCTATCCTGTAAGCTCTTTCTTCATTGCTTCACGGGTTTCCTCTTTTTTTAAAAATTTTTTTATTTTTTAGATGGAGTCTTTTTCTCTGTCACTCAGGCTAGAATGCAGTGTTGCGATCTTGGCTCACTGCAACCTCCGCCTCTCAGGTTCAAGCGATTCTCCTGCCTTAGCCTCCTGAGTAGCTAGGATTTACAGGTGTACACCGCCATGCCTGGCTAATTTTTGTATTTTTAGCAGAGATGCTTCACTGTGTTGGCCGGGCTGGTCTCGAACTCCTGACCTCAGGTGATCCGCCTGCCTCAGTCTCCCAAAGTGCTGCGATTACAGGCACGAGCCACTGTGCCTGGCCAGGTTTCTGTTAATTTTTATAAAATGTTTTCATCTGGAAAAAAACCCAGCCTCAATAAAAGAAGTCACAATTTTTTTTTTTTTTTTTTTGAGATGAAGTGTCACTCTGTTGCCAAAGCTGGAGTGCAGTGGTGCAATCTCGGCTCACTGCAACCTCCAACTCCTGGGTTCAAGTGATTCTCCTGCCTCAGTCTCCCAAGTAGGTGGGACTATAGGCACGAGCCACCATACCTGGCTAATTTTTGTATTTTTAGTAGAGACGGGGTTTCACTATGTTGGCCAGGCTGGTCTTGAACTCCTGACCTTGTGATCCGCCTGCCTCGGCCTGCCAAAGAGCTGGGATTACAGGCATGAGCCACTGCCAAGTTACAATATTTTAACAAAGTAAGAGGTAAATGTTTCCTCTCACGCATATTTCCCTCTACATCAATCCCCAGAGAAAAATCCCACAACGTTGTCCTTCCTGACTTGACAAATGTAATCCTAGACCTGTTCGAGAACTCTTTCTAATCATAACTACAAAGGATTGATCAGTTCAACTAATTTTTTATGAGATGCCAAGGTAATTCAGTGGGGAAAGGATGATCTTTTTATCAAATTACAATGAAACAGCTGGATGGCCATATTCTCCCAGTTTCATCCTTACCTCAAATATATACAAAAATTAACTTAAAAGGGATTGTAGGCCTAAATGTAAAAATCGAAACTATAAAAGTCCTAGAAGAAAATACAGGTAACAATCTTAGTGACTTTGAGTTGGGGAAAGATTTCTTGTATGTGAAAAAAATAGCAAAAACAATAGAAAAAAAATTCAATAAACTGATGCCATCAAAATCAAAATTTTAATCTTCAAAAGCTACTATTACAAAATGAAAAGGTTAAGTTATAGATTTGTAGTAAATATTTACAGAACACATATCTGACAGAAAACTTGTATCTTGTATAAAAACTCTTGGCCAGGCATAGTGGCTCATCCCTGTAATCCCAGCACTTTAGGAGGCGGAGGTGGGAGGATCAATTGAGGCCAGGAGTTTGAGACCAGCCTGGGAAACAAAGTGAGACCTAATCTCTGCAAAATATAAATAAATATAATAATTAGTTGGGTGTGATGGCACATACCCATAGTCCCAGCTACTTGGGGGGCTGAGGCGAGAAAATCATTTGAGTCCAGGAGTTTGAAGCTGCGGTGAGCCAAGACTGCGCCAGGACACTCCACCAACCTGAGCAAGAGTAATACCTTGCCTCAAAAAAATAATAATAAATAAAATAAAAATAAAAAGCAAAAAAACACAACTCAATGAGAAAAAGTTTAAAATGGGCAAGATTTGAACACATACTTCACCAAAGAAGGTATGAGGGTGAAAAATAAGCACACTAACATATTCAACATCATATGTCATTAAGGAAATGCAAATTAAAACCACAACAAGATACCACTACACAGCCACTAGAATGGCTAGAATCGAAAAAGACTGAAGAAGACTGACCATACGTAGTGTTGATGAGGATATGGAGCAACTGGAATTCTCATACAATGCTGGTGACAATATAAAATGGTACAACCACTTTGGAAAACAATTGTAAACTTACACCAGCCATTCTACTCCTAGGTATTTTTATTTCCAAGAGAAATAATAGCATATATCCACACAAAAACCTGCACACAAATGTTTGTTAACAGCTTTATATGTAAAAGCCAGAAAGTAGAAACAACCCAAAAATCCACACACAAGTGACTGCATAAACAAACCGCAGCATCATACAATGGAATACTACTCAGAAAATTAAAAACCCAACTATTAACACATGGATGAATCTCAAAAACCATGCTGAATAAAGCCAGGTTTTAAAAAGGGGGCATACTACATGATTTCATTTATAAAAAATTTTAGAAAATACAAACTACGGTGACAGAAAGCAGAGCACTGGTTGCCTAGGGACTGCGACAGCAATGGATTACCAAGGGTTATGAGGAAATCTGCAGGGCGACAGATGGTTCATTATTTGATTTTGGTGATGATGTCACAGGTATATAGTACAGTAAGCTCTCCCTCACCCATGGTTTTGCTTTCCACAGTTTCAGTTACCCATGGTCAACTGCAGTCTGAAAATATTAAATGGAAAATTCCAGAAATAAACAATTTGTAAGTTTTAAATTGTGCACCATTCTGAGTAGCATGATGAAACCTCAAGTTGCCCTGCTTTGTCCCACCTGAAATGTGAATCACCCCTTTGTCCTGCATATCCACATTGTATATGCTACTCATCCCTTTAGTTATCAACATCTTCTTGCCTTCATGATCCAAGACCACCTAAATAGATGATTCTTCTTCTGACATATCATCAGAGGTCAACAGTACCTAATGTTATGTCATAATGTCTATATCCTTCACCTCACTTCATCTTATCATGTAGGCATTTTATTATCTCACATCATCACAAGAAGAAAGGTGAGCATAGGATGATATTTTAAGAGAGAGAGAGACAGAGACCACATGTACAAAAGTTTTATTATAGTATATTGTCATAAGTGTTCTATTATTAGCTTTTGCTGTTAGTCTCTTACAGTGCCTAATTTATAAATTAAACTTTATGATAGGTATGTATAGGAAAAAAACATATATGTGTGTGTGCATACATACACACACACATATATGAAACATATATGTATGTATATATACACATACATATATATATATGGTTTGCTACTCTGTGTTTTCACATATCCACTGGGGGATCTTGGAATGCATCTCTCATGTATAAGGGAGACTACTGTATGTCTGTCAAAATGTATACAGTATACTTTAGATATATACATGTATTATATGTCAATTACACCCTAATAAAGCTGTAAAAAAGACTTACAGAAAAAAGTCCTCTTCTTCATCTGAATCATCTTCCAAAAGATTTCTCTGTCAAAAAAACAAAAAGACTTGAGTTTTCAGATTCAGAGGGCTTACAAAATGCCACAGAGGAGTAATGAAATAAGTCCTATACTAGTGAAATATCTTAACTCCAAGTGTCCATAAAGAGGGAAAAGTAATTACATACCCTTCACTGGAAGCTAGAAGATGTGGGACAACATTTATAGACTTTGCAAAGAAAATGCTCATAATTATAGAATCCTATAACTGACTAAAAAAGGTAGAAAGGTCACTGAAGCTGGTATGGGAGTGAGGAACTGCAGGTAGTCAGGAGGGAGCAAGTCCCCTCTCCTTCCTTCTGACTGCCAGTGTCTGTCTATTGGCAGAACTTAGGGAGCCAGGTGGAAAGAAGAAATATAATTTGTGGATTCCAATTGCAGCATCAGAGAAGAGTATAGAGGGATAGTTTGGAGCTGAGGACAAGGGCTTAAAAATGGGCATGTTCTACTTTTTAGCTACTCTACCCACAAACAGTCCCCTAAACAAATCTGAACTTCCAAACAAAAGCAACCTTACTTTTACAACATACAACAATTTTCCTTAAAATGAGGACAGTCTCACCTTCTCCCCAAAAGGGGTGGGTATAAAGTCCAAAAGGTGGCTAAAGAAGAGCAAAATCCAGACCTTTTCAGACACACAAGAGCTCAAATAGTATACAAGGATCCCTCATCCTAAATGCTTGGGACCAGAAGTATTTCAAATTTTGGATTTTAGAATATTTGCATATATATAAGGAAACATCTTGGGGATGGGACCGAAGTCTCAACACAAAATTCATCATGCTTCATAAAGACCTTGAGTTTCAAATACACCTTATATACATGGCCTAAGGGTAATTTTACACAATATTTTTTAATACCTTTGTGCATGAAACAAAATTTTGACTGCGTTTTGACTGCAACCCATCACATAAGGTCAGGTGTGGAATTTTCCATTGTGGCATCATGCTGGTACTTAAAAAGTTTCAGATTTGGGAGCATTTTGGATTTTCAGATTAGGGATGCTCAAACTGTACCACTTGTTGTAGGCGGAATAATAGCTCCCAAAGATGTTCATTTCCTAATTACAAAAACCGGTTTTTTTGTTTTGTTTTGTTTGAGATGGAGTCTTGCTCTGTCGCATAGGCTGGAGTGCAGTGGTGCAATCTCGGCTCACTGCAACCTCCACTTCCCGGGTTCAAGTGATTCTCCTGCTTTAGCCTCCCAAGTAGCTGGGACTACAGGTGCGTGCCACCACGCCTGGCTAATATAATCACCAAAACCTGTGAATGTGTTACCTTGAATGGTTAAAGGGACTTTGCAGATGTGATTACGGATCTTGAGAAGAAAAGATAATTATGAATTATTCATATGGGCCCAATGCAGAGAAGAGAGAGAGAGAGAGAGAGACAGACAGACATTACACTGATGGTTTTGAAGACACAGGAAGGGGCACGAGCCTAAAAAGGTAAACAGCCTCTAGGAGCTAGGAAAAGCAAAAGAACAGTTTCTTCCCTAAAGCCTCCAGAAAGAACACAGCCCTACTGGCACCTTGATTTTAGCCCCATAAGCTCATGTTAGACCTCTGGTCACCAGAACCATAAGACAATAAATTTGTGTTGTTTCAAGTCTGTGGTAATTTGTAGCAGCAGCAATGGGAAATTAATACACTACCCATGTACTTTTTCTGAGGAAATTCCTCAAGGAATTACAGCAGCCAAAAAGAAAATGAAATCAAAACAAAGACCTTAAGACTGAGATGGATGATGTGATCAACGAATCTAATACAATGTGTGGCCAAATCTAAATAGTTGATGATAATGTGACTGTAAACAATCAGTTAAAGCTTTTGAAAAAAATACGTATTATACAGAAAAGCTTAAAAAGAATCTAAAACTTTTCCAACAAAGCCCAGAAGCTGGGAGTGGGAGAGTGAAGTGAGGAAGTGAAAGCATTGCCAATATGGTCATCTTGACGAGGAGTGGAATGGAGGAAGTGGGAACAGGACTAGAATTAAAAAGTAAAACAAGGGAAGGGGCTTAGTTTTTGGTATGTTGACAGAGAACACAGATTAATACTACCATTAAAATATAAAGTTAGTAACAAAAGAGAGAGGGAAGGAGGCGGAAGGGAGTAAAATATCTGAACTGTGGTTTAGATATGGTGGTTCTGGGGGCAAGGAGGAAGATGAGTGAAAATAATCAATCTAGCATAAGGGAGGGCATAAGAGAATCTAGCATAAAAGGCATACGGGAAAAGGAAAATACAAGAAATACAATGACTATCACTATATCTACGTATAATATATGACATATACTAAAGAGTGAAAAAAATGAAAGAAGGATGTATTCAATATTCATTTAACAAGTATTTTTGGGCATCTTTTACGTGCTTCTATGTGCACTGTTTTAAGTACTAAGCACTGGTTTTGAACAAAAAGTCTGAGCTCTCACAGAAAACCAAGATTGCGACAAATGCTACGCAGAGAATTAAAACAGTGATGGGACAGAAAGTGATGGGGTGACTATGTGAGATTAGGCTGTCATAAAAAATCACTCTGAAGAGGTGAAATTTAAGCTGAGATCCAAATAACAAAGAGTCAGCCAAAGATTAGGGTGAAGAGCATTCACTGCTGCAGGACTAGCTGGCTGGCACAGAAAAAGTCCGAGTGTATTAGTTATTCACAATAAATTGACTAGTTTGAATGTCCCCATTTAATAACAAAAACTATATGTAATCAGGGTTCAAAAAAATTCTAGCCAATATCTGTTTGCAAGAAATTCATCTAAAACAAATATCGAATAAAGGATGGGGAAAAGCAGGGGTAGAAAACATACATCAGCAAATTCTAACAAAAAGACTGTTACAGTTAGCAATATAAAGAGGAATTTTAGGACAAAGTATTAAACAATCAAATAAGATGATTTTACAATAATAAAATGTACAATCCATCAAGAAGATTTAATAGCAACGAATGTTTAAATACCTAATAATATAGCTTAAAATATCTAAAACAAAAGCTGCGCAAATTATGAGAAAGCTAGTAAGAAAAAGAGACATTATAGAAGAACAAAGAATAGAAATAGATAATACCCAATAGAAGAAATGGCCAATGACCACATGAAATGTTTAAAACCAATTAATATTCAAGGAAATGCATTAGGTCATTTTTTAAATAAGTATTTCTTGAGTAGTATTCCAGCTAACAAGTAACAGTTACATCAAAATCATAGGAAGGATTTAACATAACCTTCAGAGATGGAGAGGCCAAATACAAAAAAAAAACTAGAACTTTGAAACTAAATAGCAAATCTTATTTTATTTTCCTTTATGGGTAAGCCATAAATGACATTTAATAAAATCCAAAAAATAGAAATTACGCAAGTCATATTCTCTGACCATAATGCGATGGAAAAAGGAAGTTTAAAAATACTCTTCTCAGCTGGGTGCAGTGGCTCACACCTGTAATCCCAGCACTCTGGGAGGCCAAAGTAGGGGGACTGCTTGAGCCCAGGAGTTCAAGACCAGCATGGGTAACATAGCAAGACCGTGTCTCTATGAAAAAAAAAAAAAAATTAGCCAGGCATGGTGGCTCATGCCTGTAGTCCTAGCTATTCAGTAGGCTGAGCTGGGAGGATCTTTTGAGCCCAGGAATTTGAGGTTACAGTGAGCTATGATCATGCCACTGCACTCCAACTTGGGTGACAAAACGAGACCCTGTAGCAAAAAAACTCACAAAAAACAAAAAACACTCTTCTCATGAACTCTTATGTTAAAATGTAAATAAAATTAGATTATTTTGAAATGAAAGACACTGGGAAGATCACAGGTCAAAATCTGCAGAGTACGGCCACAGCAGTACTTAAAGGAAAATGGGACTTTAGATATATTTTGTTATGAAATCACAAAGATTGAAAATATATAAAATAAATATTTAACTTTTAAGATGGGTAAGTTATTCCTAAAAAACACGTAACTCCAGAAATCTGAAAGAAAAAGATTAACATATTTGATTACATAAAAATTTGAAACTTGAACATACTATACATTGAATTTGGCTACAACCTTCTCTGCTTTACATACAGTTTTCAAAATTGACATAGATTGTATGAATTACAAACAAGTTCCGAGAGGTGATTTTACTGCATACATTTCCATACTTCAGTCTTCATCTTACACAAAGTTAGATGTGACTTAGAGGCTCTCTGTCCAGGACTGAGGTATTTACCTGACATATCTCAGATATCAGTCAATCAACTGTCAGCATTTATTGATCATCTTCCAGGATATTAATGCTTTGCAAGCATCTCTGGGTAAGTGACTAAAAATTTCCTTGGGACAATAAGAAAGAGGCTCAGATTATTCTAACCGATGATTTAAAAAATATTTCAACATATTTTGTGCACGCTGATCACTGAATATTCATCAGGAGCTTTCAGTCAGCTTGTACTGAATGCACATCAAGTCTGTGTTGTTTTACACTGAATTCCTTTATAGGTTCACAATTGGTATCATTTACTTTAACAAACTGACATTTATTCTCTGAACGGGTTTAGTATTTCTCCAAACCTTCTGCTTTGTAAAGACACGCTTTTTTTTTTTTTCCTTTTTGAGATGGAATTTCACTCTGTCACCCAGGCTGAAGTGCAATGGCACAATCTCAGCTCAGTGCAACCTCTGCCTCCCAGATTCAAGCGATTCTCCTGCCTCAGCCTCCTGGGTAGCTAGGATTATAGGTGTGCACCACTGCACCCAACTAATTTTTGTATTTTTGGTAGAGACGGGTTTCACCATGTTGGCCAGACTGGTCTCCAACTCCTGACCTCGTGATCTGCCTGCCTCGGCCTCCCAAAGTGTTGGGATTACAGGCGTAAGCCACCATGCCTGGCCAAGACATGCTTTTGATAGTAATTCTTCAGTGTATAGAATTCCAGCACAGGTATGTCAAATTTTCTGAATCACTTTTTCTTGGAGGTTTATCTTGAAAGATATTACATAAAGAAAGAGACCCTGGCTTATCCCTGTGAGTGATTTCTCAATCCCTGATCATTCTCTGCCTTCTCTCTGCCACAGCCTTCCCAGTTCACCCAGATTGGTTTATTTCCTCAAGGCATTTCTCAATTCCTTGCATGGGGAAATAGCTCAAGCAGACACTAAGAGTTTCACCATGGCGTGGAGGCAAAGATAGGTGACCAAAATTGTTGAAACTGCACCAAATGCTGGTAAGCAGTTGAAATTATGGCAAAGAAGGAATAATTGGATTTGGTAACATGGAAATCATTGGTGACTCCTTAAAGTTTATTTTTTAAAGCTTGCTAACAATTAGTCTATTGGTGGATTCTATTCCCCATTAAAAAAAAAAAAAAAAAAACAGGCTGCGAACAGTGTCAAATGTCTGTAATCCCAGCACTTTCCAGCACTTTGGGAGGCCAAGGCAGATGGATCACTTGAGCTGAGGAATTGGAGACCAGCATGAGCAACACGGCGAGACCCCATCTCTATAAGAAAAACAAAAACTAGCCGGGTGTGGTATAATGCACCTGTAGTCCTTGCTACTCAGGAGGCTAGGGTGGGAGGATAGCTTCAGCCCAAAAGGTGGAGGCTGCAGTGAGCCATGATAGCACCACTGCACTTCAGCCTCAACGACAGAGTGAGACCCTGGTCTCAAAAAATAAAAACAAACCATCAAAAACACACAAAACCCAAAAAGCTGTACAAAGGGTTAGATTAAGGGGAAGAAAACGTTTCCTGTGTTGTACTAAAATAAACTTAGGGCTAAAAGTCATAAGATGGTGGACAGAGTGGATAATATGAAGTTCTGAGGTTGTCCAAAAAGAGCATGTAAAACAAAGCAGACAAAAGCTTTGCAAAGGCACAGATTATGTCATCCAATTTTTAGCCCAGTGCCTAGCACACAGTAGGCGGTCAATATATATTTGTCGAATGAATCAAGGCAAGAAGGAAGGGAAGGAGGGCTTCAGAATGGTGCATTAAAAAAATAAGAATGTGAATTATTTCCCCCAATAAATATGTATTGAGTATTTATTCTAAAAGTAATCTGCCTACAACATTCATATAAAATGTCTTTCAAAATGCTGCATAATTTCTAGATTCATGTATCTTTGCACAGAATGTTCTGGAATAAACTAGAAATTGAAGCATTATATGAAAGATACTCTGGAACCTAAGATAATTACAGGTCTGGAGACCTTTATTTGGAATTCCAAAATCTAAAAGCTTCTGAAAATCAAAAGGTTTTGGAGGAAACTCTGACCTGAACTGATGTTAGCTAGTTTATTTACACACTTTATTTACATTAGTTAGGTATAACTAAATATACACTTCACTGAGAAATACTAATATTTTTGGAGGCACTGGTCCAGGCCCCAAAAATGCTGTTACATAGTATGTTCTTAACTTTCTAAAATCTGAAAAATTCCAAATATATTCAGCTTCAAAGTTCTTAAAAAGATATTGTGTATTTGTATAAAACTCCTTTTCAAAAACTAGGAAGAAGCTATGAGAATAATGATTTGATCAATAATAGAAGTAGGATTCAGTTGTCACCAATCTAAGTAACATGTTTTTAAATACATTTACTATGAAGAAAACAATTAGGATTAGACTATAGTCATAAACTTTTGATTTTCCTGTTATTATTAATTAATTTATTAATTTTTGAGACAGGGTCTTGCTCTGTTGCCCAGGTTGGAGTGCAGATCACAGTTCACCACAGCCTTTATCTCTCAGGCTCAGGTGATCCTCCTGCCTTAGCCTCCCGAATAGCTGGAACCACAGGCACGTGCTACCTTGCCTCACTAATTTTTAAAAAAATATTTGTAGAGACAGGGTCTCCCTAGGTTGTCCAAGATGGTCTTGAACTTCCGGGCTCGAGCTATTCTGCTGCAGTGTCCCAAGTGCTGCGACTGCAGGCATGAGCAACCGTGCCCGGATGGTTTTTTTCTATTATTTACAAAGGGAATGAAAACATATTTTGAATCTTTTGTTTTTAAAGCTTAAGACTCTGAACTTACCCTTTCACTTTTCACAGAACCCGTGACATCATCATCATTGAGGTGGCGCTTAAACTTGGGAGGCATATTTTTTACTTGCGAAGTATTTTCTACTTCTCAACAGGATAATCACTGCCTTAAAGAGAAAATAAATTTCATCAGATTTGAGACTTTGGGGTATAAGCTAAAGTACTTAAAACAATATACACAAGACCCCGTATAATGGTGACTCCCTCATTTTTCTGACTTCAGTTCCTCCCCTCTCACTTGTTCCATTCCAGTGAATGGGGCCTCCATGCTAGACCTCAACACATAAGAAATAGTTAAAACTATGAGAAAATGGATGTAATTGCCCTAAGAGAACATGTGTAGGATATGAGTGACTTAATATAGATTTTTTATAAAATGAAAGAGCAGATAGTAGAGGGAAGATGTCTCACTGAGACATTAAATGCTTCACAATTTAAATTTGGAGTCAGAAGACAGGATAACATGTCTATTTCTCTCACTTTTAGTTGGCTGCTTAAACAATGATTCAGTTTCCTCATGTGTAAAATAGTGATTTTCAGGCTTCGGCAGAGTTGGGATGGTCAAATTGGATAATACATGCAAAAATATTCTGCAAACTATAATGTCCCATTGGTACTCCATAAAAAGGGGTAAGTTTGGTAAGTACTGTGTGATATTGTGATTTATAAAATATATATATATATATTTGGTTTTAATCCCCATTTCCTGACATATCCTTGGAATCCCTGCAGTGATGTGTCTTGTGTATGCTAGTAAGATGCCTGGTAGCTTAGCCCCCAGATAGATTCAAGATGGAGGCTGGTCACAGAAAAACCTAGGCATGATTATAAGACTGTGACTTTTCAGCCCCACCCCCTAGCTTCCTGGGAGGGGAGGAGGGCTCCAGGTTGAACTGATTTCCAATGGCCAATGATGTAATCAATCATGCCTACTAATGAAGACTCCATAAAACCCAAAAAGGACAGGGTTCAGAGAGCTTCCTGAAAGCTGAACAAGTAGAGGGTTCCTGGACGGTGGCACACCTGGAGAGGGCACGGAAGCTCTGTACCCCTTGCCCTATGCACCTCTTCCATCTGGCTGTTGATCTCTATCCTTTATAATAAACCAGAACAAAGTGTTTCTCTGAATTCTGTGAGCCACTCTAGCAAATAAATGGAACACAAGGAAGGGATTGTGGGAACTATGATTTATAGCCAGTCAGTTGGAAGCACAGGTAAAACAACCTGGAACTTGTGACTGGCACCTGAAGGGGGGAATCTTGTAGGATTAAGCCCTCAACCTGCAGGATCTGATGCTATCTCTAGGTATACAGTATCAGAATTGAATGAGAGAACACCCAGCTGGAGAACCTGCTGCAGAACTGCCTGCTTGCTTGTGAGGAGAAGTCTTTTTGGGGTCACAGGAGTATTCTGTGTTGAGACAGAATAGGAGAAACTGAATTTTTCTTCTATCAAAACAACTGGATTAAACAAAACTAGTTTTCTTTGCTACAGAATGACTCACATCCTGTTATATGCTAATATGCATTGTGACTTTCCAGGAAAATGCTTGTGTATGCAACATATTAAAAATTTTTTTTGAGAAACAGTTGTTCTATGCAAATAATGAATTTTCAGTATTTTTGACTAGATGGTAGATGAATACTCAGCAATTCAGGATAGCTCAGAAATAATGTTATACTGTGTGCTAGGCACTGTGCTCAGTGATACGCATGCATTTTCTTTTACTCTTTATGACCCTTCTTTGAAGTAGGCACCAAGAAACTAGGAGAAAACTAAAGTTTAGTAACGATAACGTTAGTCACTACACTCATTGAAACAGCAGAGATACAGGCCTAAATTAATCAATGGCTGTGCATTATCAGTTTTAACTGTTTTTTCCAATTAGTTGCTCATCAGGTTTACAGAATTCTGTTCTAGAAAGACCCACTTCCTGGTAACAACCCAATAGTCCTGTTTCCTTCTCCACAAGAAGAAACACAGCCCTTTAAATTAGGTATAGTTAGATATCAGTTTGTTGCTTAATGATATACACTTAAAAAAGAATAATCCCAGAATCATGTTTCACGAACCAAATAAAAGTAATATTTTAAGTCAGCTGCTTGTCAAAAGAAACGGACACAAACACTCTTCTTTTGTAAGAAATGCTTCCAAATCAGAAATTATTCACTTGTAACAAAAACCAAACTCTTGCTGCCTAACAGCTCTTGAGTTCTTGGTTCCACAATATTTCTGTCACATACATCTGGCCCTTTTATTTCTCATACTTTGATTTCAGAATACTTAATTCTTGCAGAAATGTAACAGAATACATGGAAAAACAGATGACAAGGCAAATTACTGAAGAACTTGTGCTTTTAACTATATCTGTATTTAGATTTTAACCCCTGCAAAGAGGCTCCCTCAACATCTCAAAACAAACAACAGGCTGACTTATATAATGCCTTTATGAGACATAGGGTAAAACTACCATCTTAAAGAGGAGCAAACCCCATATTCAGGTCTCTTAATCCCAGGAAACCATGTGCAACAAATAGAAAGCCCATCAGCAAAGCAGTAGGCAGATTAATTAGCTACCTTGATGAACTTTGACGTTATTTGCAACTGGTGATTATTAGTAACTGATGACATGTGTATCAAACAACTAGTAGAAATGAATCATGCTCAGAAAGTAGACAAGGATATAGTCCGCCTAAGATTCTCCTACAAAAAAGACATGTGAATTCAGGTGTTTGTGACTAGGTATACATGTAAATAAGAGAGCCATCATGTACTTCCACATTGAGGATAGACCACCACTATAAAATTCACTTTAAAAAGTCACATCACCGTATGCTTCTTATACATCGGCATATACTTAAATGTCTATGTATGCATTTTTGTAAGTAGTACGTTATTTTGTAAGTAGTACGTTATCAACAGCTTTGAATCTGGGCAGAGGCTCTCCTTTTCCCAGCCTCCATTCCCTTTCTGACTCGTCTTCCTTGTCTGTCATCAGCCGTCTTGCTTGATGCAGTTTCACAGAAATAAAGTGACTTGGATGGACACAAACCGGAGATGTCATTTGCAAAACCTGTCAAGTATAACGATTCACCCCCACCTTCCGGTCATTATAAACACAGCAGGGTTGGCGCTCTTTCTCCCGAGCCCTTTAAATACACAATTCCAGGCAGCTCCGTTCACCCCCCACACCCAATCTGTCGCACCAGGCCACGTCCCTGGATATATCTGCTCCTAACACTGGCCCTTCCTGCCCCACGGTACCCCCTGGCATTCCTGACTGCATCCCACTCTTAACAAACCTTCCCCATCCATGGCACTGTTTTCTTCCCATCACCCAGAGTTCCCCTCCATTCCAATTCTTCTCTTCCTCAACTGCTCCCCGTCCGCACACCCCTGTCCTCGTCTTCCTTCCTCACGACACCCCGGGCCCCAGCCTTTTCCCACTCCGGGGTCCCTTCCTAGATGCCGGAGGCCTGCCGATCAGCCCGACTAGGACTTCGGGGGGCGGCGAGGCAGGGCGTCTTCTTCGTTTCCTTCCTCCTCACACCAGCCCCTCCCGCTGGGAACAGGCCAGCGCCAGTACCTGAGGCTCCCGGGGAACTCCCGGCAGCTCTCCCGGGCTGGCGGTGCTGGGCGGGCGGTGCTGGGCGGGCGGGGGAAGGAGTGGGAAGCCGAGGTAAAAAGCTGGGAGGGGGAGACAGTGGGTGCAGACCCGGCGTCGGCCGCAGCGCCGCAGCAGCGCCTCCGCTCATCGAGCCGATCGGCGCTCGGCGGCCTGGCGCCAGGCGGAGAGGGCGGGTCCAGGGCACGGAGATAGTCGAGGAAGTCGATTCCGCCGAACGCGCTTCGCCTAAAAGAGCCCGGACCCACACGCAGTTTAGGTGCAGCTTTCCAAGGTTATGCTGTGCGTTAGGGGAGGAACGACCACCGGTTCTCCAGGTTCCGGTCGCGAGCCGGTGGACCTGCTTCGGGTTCGTCTGGGGCCTTTTCTGAAGAAAGGAGATCTGTTCGATCCCCTGTTTACAGAATTAGCTAGACTTGGAAAGAGATGTTAGGGGTTCCTAGGCCAGGCTCCTCCCTTTAGATAGGAGGAATATCTGGTTCAGAGAGGAGGTTGACTTAAAGTTACACAGCTAGTTTAGACAGATACGGAACGAGGGCTCGGTGTTCTTTTCCCGGTATCCCTTAGTTGTAACCTGAAAGCCTTCAGGTTTCAGGGAAATCGCCCTTGCCAGGCCATTCCGCCACTCTGCCCATTCCTCCCTCACTCCCTCCCCCTCCACCCAATTTGGTATCATGTTTAGATCTCCAAGCCCGCAGTAGCTGGCTACCAAAAACAATTCCTAATTTTGTTTTTCCGTTATCTTATTTGTTTTATTATCCATTCCTCCCACGCCCCAGCTGGATTATTTTACTCATTGAATCATATTCACTACACATCTTTTAAAATGAATACAGTGTCTATGGGTCCTTTGTTGATAGAGTATTTTAACTGTCTGAAATGCTTTGCCAGGCACTTTCTAAAGATATAAAAATAAGAGGGGGTGTTCAAGAACAAGAGTAGACAAAACAGCAGGAGGAAAGATCTGAGGACACTAAAGGAAAGGAAAGAATAGACACCCTCTTACCAAAAAGTTACTCTTCGATTTTTTTTTTTTAATGTAAAACTGTACTAACGAATTTGAAAAATGCCATGACTAAGGCAATGATGCTCAGCTCTGATTCACTTGGAGTTGAATCACTTGGAAAGCTTTTAAAACTGCGTAGGTGCCCACGTGTTACCTAGATTCTGATTTAAATGGTCTGAGATTTAGAAACAGCCGTTGGGTTGTCAGTTGAAGGTTCTGAAAGCTTGATGCTAAACTCAGTTGCCTGTGTTTATGCCAAGTTGCTGACTTGGACTGAAACGGCCCACTTAGAAACCTCTCATGGTTTATATCTCTGTCTAGGCGTGATAGTGGGACTACCCCCAGACTCCACAGGTAACCCAGACATCATTTTTCCTTTTACGGCTGATTTTTTCTTTTGAGACGAGTTATCACTTCTTCTCCCAGGCTGGAGTGCGGTGACACAATCATACCTCACAGCAGCTGTGAACTGGTCTAAAGTGACCTTCCTGCCTCTGCCTCCCAAGTAGTTGGAATTACAGGCACAAGCAGCTGTGCCCAGCACTTACAGTTGATTTTATGTCTGTATATTTGCATGTTATAGGATATTTTCTGGCTTTGGTGCCTTAGCCAGTTGGAGCTTTAGCTAGTTATAGCCTCGTCTCTTGTGCATAGACAACTTAAGGTGTGGTCAGTGAGCTCCAACAGCACGTCATTGCATAGCTTTTATGGATAATCCTTTCTTTGGGTTTCTTTGTTTTTTAACCATAATTCTTTAGTCCCACCAGTCATTTTGGAATGGTCGCTTAGGAGAGGGGTAATGCAAGTCCCACCCTTTAATCACCTGAACAAAGTCCCTTTGACTATCCCCAATATTTGCGAAACTTAGAAAATGTCATTTTACAGTTAACGTGAATCAAATATACCAGTAAGCCTAAAAGATTATAAGTAGCACTGAGCTTAGAATCAGAACTCCAAATAAGTAACTCAGTAAGCAACTTGAGTTACTTATTTCCTCCATTTTCTTTTTAGTGAGCTTCAGTTATTCAGATGTTAGTCCTCTAATTTTCTTTTCCCCTTTTGCAACATGACACCTTCATCCTTAAGAGTGCCTGCTGTCCTCCGAGCTAGAGAATCAGCGTTTTGCTTATTCTCCCAAGACTAAATCTCTGGGCTTTTGATGGGATAACAAAGGGAATCTGAGCATCTGATTCATTCTTAAACAGACTTTCTACCATTCCCCCTTTATTTCTAGCTCACATCATGCTCTCTTCAGCTTTACCCGGTGCTTCCAATTCCTGAGCCTTGTGCAGGGTTTCACTGTGTGCATCAGGTTGCTTCATGGCCTGCTTGGAATTCCTACTTTTCAAGTCTGCTAAGGTAATTGCTTCTTGATTCATCTCCCTTCTAGCTTTCAATATTTAGTTGCTAAATGTTCAACATTACTTAAAATGTAAAAGTAAACAAGGAAATACCATTTTTCCTCTATCAGTGACTGAGAAAGGAGTTGAGCAGAAGATCTTCAATCCAGTCTCTCCCCTCGTAGGGAAATACTCTCAGGAAAGCAAGCAAGCGAGCGTGTGATTTTTATAAATATGGTAATTACAGACCTCCTGGCAAACAGACCAGTGGTATTTGCTAGCTGAAGAGTCCATATTTACGAAATTCCTCTATCAAGATGTCCCGGATTGTCCTGGGATTGTTTATGGTAAACACATTAAGAATCGATCTGGTAATCCCAGCACTTTGGGAAGCTGAGGCAGGCGGATCACTTGAGGTCAGGACTTACCAGCCTGGCCAACATGGTACAACCCCATCTCTACCAAAAATACAAAAATTGGCTGGGTGTGGGGGCATACACTTGTAATCCCATCTGCTCAGGAGGCTGAGGCAGGAGACTCGCTTGCACCGGAGAGGCAGAGGTTGCAGTGAGCAGAGAGCGCGCCACCGCACTCCAGCCTGGTAGACAGAGCGAGACTCCCTCTCACAAAACAAAACAGAATCAATGTGGATTTCAGGGGTACAATTAACTGGAAAATACCGCAGAAGTTATATAACTTAGCGTAAAATGGAAGTGTTTTGTAACTGAGTTGGCTCCTTCTGTGTAAGTGGGGGGACTGTACGCTTGATTTAGAAACCACATCTGTCCTGGGCCAGGATGCATCCAAAGCAAGAAGAAAGGACCTGGGAATTACTGGTGTTCTTGAAATTATTAGTAAAGCTTGATACTGAGTAAAATCTCTGATTTGACAGTTTGATCCTTTGTGTCAGCTCAATGACAAAAATAAAAAAATTGATACTACAGTATTGGGGGGGGGTGTGTGTGTGTAGTATGAGAGCAGGGTGGGAGGAACAAGCATTCTTAAACACTTAGTAGGAGTATAAAAATTGGTGCATTTTTTAAAAGTTCACGGTAATTATATGTATCAAAACTTTATATGAAGTTCTTTTTGATCTAACAATTTTACTTCTAAAATTTATCCCATGGGTATACAGGTTGTATATAAAAGTATTCTATAAAAATATCTGTTACAGGATTTTTGTAATAGAGTGAAAAAAAACCTCTTAACTGTTCAGCAATAGGAAATTGCTGAAATAAGTCGTAATGTAGCCATTCAATAGAATAGTATGTAGCCATTAAAATAAACTAGATAGATCTATATGTGCTCACATGGAATACCTGTATGATGCTATAAGGTGAGAAAAGTAAGGTGCAAAATAATGTGTAGACTCTACTTCCATTTGAGCATCTCACACACACACACACACACACATCAGTAGGACGGTGATTCTGGCATGGAAAGTGTTACGGACTGAATTATATCCCCTCAAAATTCCTATGTTGAAGTCCTAACTTCCAGTGTGACTAGATTTGGAGATAGGGCCTTTAGGACAATAATTAAGGTTAAATGAAGTCAGAAGGGCAAAACCCTAATCCTATGGAACTAGTGTCTGAGTGCATGGGCACAGAGAATAGGCCATATGAGAACACAGAAGATGGCCATTTGCAGTCCAGAAAGAGAGGCCACACCATAAACCAAGCCTGATGGCCCCTTGATCCTGGACTTTTAGCCTCTAGTACTGTGAGAAAATAAATTTCTGTAATTAAGCCACCTAGTCCATAGTATTTCATTATAGCAGCCCTAGAAGACTAATACAGAAGGGAAACTTTCTTGATGTGTAGTGTTTTGTACCATTCGAGTATCTTTACCATGTATAGCACTTTTTCAATTAAAACAATAGTAGAGGCACTCTCTTCCCCTAAAATTGGGACCAATTGATCAGTTAATTTAAAAAGTCAGTTATAGTGGTACATATTTTAAAATGGCAAATATATACTTTAGTCATTTTATTTTGACTCAAATGTATAATTATATGTTCACTCACCAGTCTTGGTAGTAGGCCCAAGACCTTTTATCTGAGCATGAGTTTGCTTGTTGGAACAGTTTGTCTTTGTTACAATTTGCATTGTTTCCAGTTTCCAGTTTCATTTTCTTCAAAGTGGAACAAGAAGTTAAAGACACCTTTCAAGCAGTTTGAATGCCCAGTCAGTCTAGATTTTTGTACAATTTTTTCTCCAAAGTTTTACAGATTTGCCTTACCTATGCCTAGTTCTACAGTAATTTTTGTTTGTTGTTCATGTTAATCAACTTAGTTTTTATAGAAAATAACTTTCGATTTGTATTTCATTAGAAATCTATTTACATATTTAAATAGATTCTATAAGTATAATAGACATAAATACTTTGGAGTACAAATGCAAATTGACTCTTGTAAGCATATAACTCAATTAGTTTGGAGAGGAAGTATACAGGTATCATGTAGTTAACCATTATCTTTTCATGCTTAGAGTGCCTTGGTGTTATATAAATATGGTATTAGTTTATTTTAGTTTTGATTTTAAATGCTTTTAAATCCTTTATCCAGATTCATTAATAACACTTTTCTAATGCTGACCTCAACTCCTAAATGGATTTCATGAAAGTGTGAATAAAACCAAAATAGTTCAGCCCTCTTTTTATCTCCAAGCAGATGAAGAAACAGAGTGCCAGAGAGTTTACGTGGTTTGTTAACATTTCAGTAAGTTTGCTTTATTACTTCTCTTTAAATATGTATCTCCCCCCAGCATGCATTGTTTGAGAATTAGTTATAGATGTCATGCCTCTTTTCCCCTAAATACTTCAGTAGGTATCACCGAGAACAAGAACATTCTCTTCATAACTCTAATTCAGTTGTCAAATTCAGAAAATTTAACATTGATATAATATTATTTCCTATCAAAGCATCCATATCAAAGTTTGCCAGCAGTCTCAGTTATGTCCTTTGCAATGTGAGTATAGTCTACAGAGAGAATGGAGAGTAATGAGTAACAAAGCAAGTGGAATTTAGTTTTTAAGGATAAGTTCAACTATAGTTTAATTATTTTTAATATATATAATAATGTGGGAAATGCCCTGACGCCTTCCTCATGAAACTTTAGATGTGACATTATAAGATGGACTCAGAGAGGTGCTTTGTTTCTCTTCTAACTGTTCTTGTTTATTGATGTAGTGACATGTTGCAAGAATTTTATCTTGGAGAAATTACCTTCCACAAAGATGGCAACATTAGAAGAACCTGCATAATAATATGCTGTAATTGTGTTATGAATTTATTTTACTACTTCTCTGAAAGTTAAAAATGGTTGCCATTTATTTTCTTGGTTTCACACCTATTTTCTTAAGAACTATGCTTCATGATTAGCATATGTTTCTGCACAAATCCTCTCTGATATCAAGTGTCGTTTTCCTCATTTTATCATTTGGACCTCAAGGTTCTGAGATGACATGTGATTTGTCCAAAGTTAGAGAAGGTACAACTGAGAACACTAGAAAATATTGCAGAGCAATAAGCTTAAATTTAGATAAATATTTTCTCTAAATGAATCACATGCTTTTCCCTTATAATAGAGATTAGGCTGCTGGGCGCAGTGGCTCACACCTGTAATCCCAGCACTTTGGGAGGCCGAGGTGTGCAGATTGCCCGAGGTCAGGAGTTCCAGACCAGCCTGGCTAACATGGTGAACCCCGTTTCTACTAAAAATACAAAAAAAAATTAGCCCAGCGTGGTGGCACACACCTGTAGTCCCAGCTACTCAGGAGGCTGAGGCAGGAGAATTGCTTCAACCCGGGAGGTAGAGGTTGCAGTGAGTGAGCCGAAATCGTGACACTGCACCTGGGTGACAGAGGGAGACTCCGTCTCAAAAAAAAAAAAAGAGATTAGGCAGTTTTTTCTTAAAGCTTCACATAGGTAGAATCCATCAAGCATAATGTTTTGTTATGATCTCACTTAATTCAAGAGGCTTTAGTCGCTCAAGGTAAAATACAACTGTAATTTCTTGCTGAAAATGGTAATATTAATCTTGAGTGAAGACTATACTTTCAGGGATCATTTCTATAGTTTGTTAATCTTGGGTGCTATATCAAAGAGAATCAATTTGTCCATCAGATATGTGTGACAGGTATTCTGTTAAAGTCTGGGGATACAAAAATGGCAAACCACCTTTACTGTCCTCTAAAAACTTACAAGCTTGCACAGAAAAACAAGAGTAAGCAACTACAGCCATGTGCCACCGAACGACGTTTCAGGCAACAAAGGACTGCATATATGTAAGATTATCATCTGAAAAATTCCACCTAGCGATGTTGTTTCTGTTGTAGTGCCATGGATTACTCAAGAGTTTGTGGTGATGTTGGTGTGAACAAACCTGCCCTGCCAATCTTATAAAAGTATAGCATACACAATTATGTACAGTCTGTGATACTTGATCATAAATGACTCTTACCAGGTCATGTATTTGTTATACTATATATCATTATTTTAGAATATATACAAAATATACTTATACGAAAAGTTAACTGTAAAACAGCCTCAGGCAGTTCCTTCGGGAAGCATTCCAGAAGAAAACATTGTTAAATTAGTGTGTGTTAAAACAGTGTGTGTTATTGTTCCTGAAGACCTTCCAGTGGGACAAGATGTGGAGGGAAACAGCAATATTGGTGATCCTGACCCTGTGTAGACCTAGATTAATGGGCGTGGCTGTGCCTTAATTTTTAACAAAAAAGTTTAGACAGTAAAAATATATACAATAAAAAAATTTAAAAATAGTAAAAAATGGTCCGGGTGTGGTGGCTCATGCCTGTAATCCCAGCACTTTGGGAGGCCAAGGCGAGTGGATTGCTTGAGCCCAGGAGTTTGAGACTAGCCAGGGGAACATGATGAGACCCCATTTCTACAAAAAATGTAAAAAGTAGCCAGGCATGGTGGCACACACCTATAGTTCCAGCTACTCAGGAGGCTGAGGTAGGAGGATTGCTTGATCCTGGGAGGTTGAGGCTGCAGTGGGCCCTGATTGTGCTGCCCTCCAGCCTGGGTGGCAGAGCCAGACTCTGTCTCAAAAAAAAAAGAAAAACACAAAAAACAAAAAAAAAGTAAAAATAGTAAAAGCTTATAGAGTGAAAATAGAAAAAGTTTTTACACAGCTATACAATGTATTTGTGTTTTAAGCTAAGTGTTATCAGTCAAAAAGTTTAAAAGTTTATAGAGTAAAAAATTACAGTAAGCTAAGGTTAATTTATTGAAGAAAAAGTTTTTAGAAATATATTTAATGTTACCTAAGTGTACAGTGTTTATCGAGTATACAGTGGTGTACAGTAATGTCCTAGGTCTTCCAGTTCACTCACCACTCACTGACTTGCCCAGAGCAACTTCCGGTCCTGCCAGCTTCATTCAGGAAGTGCCCTATACAAGTGTATCATCTTTAAACCTTTTATACATATTTTTATTGTGCCTTTCCTATGTGTATCTAAACAAATATTATTTATAATTGCCTGCAGTATTCAATACAGTAACATGCTAGACAGGCTTGTAGCCTAGGAGCAATAGGCTATGCCGTATAGCCTACGTGTGTAGTAGGCTATACCATCTAGGTTTGTGTGCCTACACTCTGTGATGTTTACATCTTTTCCTTCCTTCCTTCTTTCTTTCTTTCTTTCTTTCTTTCTTTCTTTCTTTCTTTCTTTCTTTCTTTCTTT